>NW_026970125.1:300000-458698 GCF_028390025.1 Pseudophryne corroboree | reverse complement strand
ATAGATAGATAGATAGATAGATAGATAGATAGATAGATAGATAGATAGATATTATAAGGGCACGGTCGTGCCCTTATATTAAGGCTGAATCGAACAAACGGAATTCTCCCATAGGGAACTTCTGAGATGGGGGCATGGTGTTTGAGGGGCTACACCTCAAAACTGATTGGACGTACTGAGCTGAAATTTGGCATGGGCGTGTAGAATCGTCACCCGGTGCTGCATGCCAAATTTCAGGGCAAAATAATAAAAAATGAGGAATTGGGAGTAACGTAAAGTTCCAACTGTCAGTTTTTTTCTGTGACTTCCTTTGTGGCTTTTTGACACCGTTTTCCTATAGAGTGAATTAGATATTTTTTGGGAAGGCATAACTCCGGATAGAGGACGAATTAAGACTTGGGGTTTGTTTTACTAGATAGAGTATGCCCCAGTGTAGTGCCTTTTGGGGTTGTGGTTTTTCAGAAAGTTATAGGGTTTTTTTTAATTAAGAGAAATATGCCCCATTATAGAGATAGGGCTTTTCAATTTGTTGCGGCTGCGCAGTGGCCGCCAGGAGAGCGAGAGTGAGTGAGGGAAGGGGTCTCGTGCAGGCTGAGGTTATAAAAGTAGCTGCTGGCGGCGGGAGGAGAGCCAGCGGTTCCTGGGTGTGTGCACCTGCGGTCCCTTACAGACTGCAGCGACCCATTAGGACTCTGGAGGAGAGGGGTAGCGGCATAGCAGCCGCAGGCTTACCGAAAGTGCTCACTACTGAGCAATATGGTCCCCTTACCCGAAGTGGGAGCCGCAGCGGGAGGAATAGCTGGAGTTGCGCCGCAGGAGAAAGTCAGAGGACATCCAGAAGAGACATCCGGTGCAGCGCTGACTCCTGACTGACAGCGCTTGCCTACTGAGCGGTGTGGTACCCCCACACCTGAAGCGGGTGCGGGAGCGGCAGCCGGAGAAGACAGCTGTGCTGCACGGAAGAAGTCAGGCAGCAGCAGCAGCACCAGCGGGCTGAGGTGGGGAGGATTAGTATGGTCCCTTACGTGCGGCTCACATTCAGATCCATCCGGCTCACTTACCCTCCTCCCCTGCACCCTTAGCAGCCTGCCCCCACATCTCATTCACCCACCGCAGCAGACTCCTCCCCCACACGGTTATTATAATAAGGCCACCCCCCTACCCCCTTCCCTCCCTGCTGTGTGTCCAGCCACCCCCCCCCTCACCTGCTGTGTGTACGGCCTACCCCCCCCTCACCTGCTGTGTGTCCAGCCCCCCCCCCCTCACCTGCTGTGTGTCCAGCCCCCCCCCCCCTCACCTGCTGTGTGTCCGGCCTACCCCCCCCCTCCCTGCTGTGTGTCCAGCCACCACCCCCCTCACCTGCTGTGTGTCCGGCCTACCCCCCCCCCCCTGCTGTGTGTCCAGCCCCCCCCCCCTCCCTGCTGTGTGTCCGGCCTACCCCCCCCCTCCCTGCTGTTTGTCCGGCCTACCCCCCCCCCTCCCTGCTGTGTGTCCAGACCCCCCCCTCACCTGCTGTGTGTCCAGCCACCCCCCCCCCTCCCCTGCTGTGTGTCCGGCCTACCCCCCCCCCTCCCCTGCTGTTTGTCCGGCCACCCTCCCCTCCCCTGCTGTGTGTCCGGCGGCCTACCCCCCCCCCCCTCCCTGCTGTGTGTCCGGCCTACCCCCCCCCTCACCTGCTGTGTGTCCAGCCCCCCCCCTCACCTGCTGTGTGTCCAGCCCCCCCCTCCTCCCCTGCTGTGTGTCCGGCCTACCCCCTCACCTGCTGTGTGTCCAGCCCCCCCCCCTCACCTGCTGTGTGTCCAGCCCCCCCCCCTCACCTGCTGTGTGTCCAGCCCCCCCCCTCACCTGCTGTGTGTCCAGCCCCCCCCTCACCTGCTGTGTGTCCAGCCCCCCCCCCCTCACCTGCTGTGTGTCCAGCCCCCCCCCTCACCTGCTGTGTGTCCAGCCCCCCCCCTCACCTGCTGTGTGTCCAGCCCCCCCCTCCTCCCCTGCTGTGTGTCCGGCCTACCCCCTCACCTGCTGTGTGTCCAGCCCCCCCCCCCTCACCTGCTGTGTGTCCAGCCCCCCCCCTCACCTGCTGTGTGTCCAGCCCCCCCCTCACCTGCTGTGTGTCCAGCCCCCCCCCCTCACCTGCTGTGTGTCCAACCCCCCCCCTCACCTGCTGTGTGTCCAGCCCCCCCCCCCTAACCTGCTGTGTGTCCAGCCCCCCCCTCACCTGCTGTGTGTCCAGCCCCCCCCCCCCTCACCTGCTGTGTGTCCAGCCCCCCCCTCACCTGCTGTGTGTCCAGCCACCCCCCCTCCCCTGCTGTGTGTCCGGCCTACCCCCCCCTCCCTGCTGTTTGTCCGGCCACCCTCCCCTCCCCTGCTGTGTGTCCTGCCTACCCCCCCTCCCTGCTGTGTGTCCAGCCACCCCCCACCCCCCTCACCTGCTGTGTGTCCGGTCTACCCTCCCCCCCCCCTCCCCTCCCCTGCTGTTTGTCTGGCCACCATCCCCTCCCCTCCCCTGCTGTGTGTTCGGCAACTCCCCCCTCTTCCCGCTGTGTTCGGCCACCCCCTACCCCCTCCCCTCCCTGCCGTGTGTCCGGTCACCCTCCCCTCTCTGCTGTGTGTCCAGCCACCCCCCCCCCCCCTCTCTGCTGTGTGTCCGGCCACCCCCCCCAGACACGCAGCGCCTGACACACACAGACATGCAACGCCTGACACGCATACGCATATGCAGCGCCTGACACACACGCACACACACAGCACCTGACACACACACACACACACACACACACAGCACCTGACACACACGCACACACACAGCACCTGACACACGCACACACACAGCACCTGACACTCACACGGACCTGACACACGCGCACACACTCACACGCAGCACCTGACACACACGCAGCACCTGACACATGCACACACAGACGCAGCACCTGACACTCACACGGACCTGACACACACGCACACACTCACACGCGGCGCCTGACGCACATAGACACGCGGCGCCTGACGCACACGCGGCGCCTGACGCACACGCGGCGCCTGACGCACACGCGGCGCCTGACGCACACGCGGCGCCTGACAGACACGCGGCGCCTGTCACACACGCACAGGCGGCGCCTGGCACACACGCACAGGCAGCGCCTGGCACACACGCACAGGCAGCGCCTGGCACACACGCACAGGCAGCGCCTGACACACACGCAGCGCCTGACACACACAGACACGCAGCGCCTGACACACACAGACACGCAGCACCTGACGCACAGGCAGCGCCTGACACACACGCACACGCACAGGCAGCGCCTGACACACGCAGCGCCTGACACACACACGCACCTGACACTCACATGCTCCTGACACACGCAGCACCTGACATGCTCACACGCAGCACCTGACACACACGCAGACACGCAGCATCTGACACACACACACGCAGCACCTGACACACACACGCAGCGCCTGACACACACGCAGACACGCAGCGCCTGACACACACGCAGACACGCAGCGCCTGACACACACGCAGACACGCAGCGCCTGACACACACGCAGCGCCTGACACACACGCAGCGCCTGACACACATGCAGAGCCTGACACACACGCAGCGCCTGACACACACGCAGCGCCTGACACACACGCAGCGCCTGACACACACGCAGCGCCTGACACATGCAGCGCCTGACACACACGCAGACACGCAGCGCCTGACACACACGCAGACACGCAGCGCCTGACACACACGCAGACACGCAGCGCCTGACACACACGCAGACACGCAGCGCCTGACACACACGCAGACACGCAGCGCCTGACACACACGCAGACACGCAACGCCTGACACACGCAGACACGCAGCACCTGACACACACGCAGACACGCAGCACCTGAAAGACACGCACACACACACACACACAGCACCTGACACAGATATGCAGCGCCTGACACACACACGCAGACATACAGCGCCTGACACACACACACGCAGACATGCAGCACCTGACACACACATGCTGCACCTGACAGACACACACACCCACACACACACACAGACATGCAGCACCTGACACACCCACACACACACACATGCATCACCTGACACACCCACACACACAGACATGCATCACCTGACACACCCACACACATATACAGACATGCAGCACCTGACACACACACACACACACACACACAGACATGCAGCGCCTGACACACACACACACATACAGACATGCAGCACCTGACACACACACACACACACATACAAACATGCAGCACCTGACACACACACACACACACAGCACCTGACACACATATATACATGTGGCATTTAACGCACACACGCACAGCACCTGACACACAATCATATACACTCAGAGCACCTAACACACATACACTCGCAGCACCTCACACACTCGTATACACACGCAGCACCTGCCACTCACACATATATACACATGCAGCACCTGCCACTCCCACATACATGAACAGCACCTGACACACACATACACGCGCAGCACCTGACAGTCACACACATACAGATGCGACAGCTGACACAAACACATACACGCTCAACACCTGACACCCACGTGGCAGCTGACGCATACAAATGCAGCACAATGAAATACACAAATATACACGTGCAGCACCTGAGACACACACATACACGTACAGCACCTGAGACACACACACACATGTATGTACACGCGCGGCTCCAGGCACACACATACGTACGTACACACGCGGCACTTGACACACACACGTACACGCGCGGCACCTGACACACACACACACACGTACGTACGTACGTACGTACGTACGTACGTACGTACGTACTGCTGTGATATTTCATCTTCCTCGCAAAGGACTGTTGAACAGTCAATTGCTTACTGGAAGTAGTACAAGTGGGCTTACGACTTCCCCTCTGGGATGACCATCGACTCCCAGCAGCAACAACAGCAGCGCCAGCAGCAGTAGGCGTTACACGCAAGGATGCATCGGAGGAATCCCAGGCAGGAGAGGACTCGTCAGAATTGCCAGTGACATTGCCTGCAGGACTATTGGCATTCCTGGGGGAGGAGGAAATTGACACTGAGGGAGTTGGTGGGGTGGTTTGCGTGAGCTTGGTTACAAGAGGAAGGGATTTACTGGTCAGTGGACTGCTTCCGCTGTCACCCAAAGTTTTTGAACTTGTCACTGACTTATTATGAATGCGCTGCAGGTGACGTATAAGGGAGGATGTTCCGAGGTGGTTAACGTCCTTACCCCTACTTATTACAGCTTGACAAAGGCAACACACGGCTTGACACCTGTTGTCCACTTTTCTTTTGAAATACCTCCACACCGAAGAGCTGATTTTTTTGGTATTTTCACCAGGCATGTCAATGGCCATATTCCTCCCACGGACAACAGGTGTCTCCCCGGGTGCCTGACTTAAACAAACCACCTCACCATCAGAATCCTCCTGGTCAATTTCCTCCCCAGCGCCAGCAACACCCATATCCTCCTCATCCTGGTGTACTTCAACACTGACATCTTCAATCTGACTATCAGGAACTGGACTGCGGGTGCTCCTTCCAGCACTTGCAGGGGGCGTGTAAATGGTGGAAGGCGCATGCTCTTCACGTCCAGTGTTGGGAAGGTCAGGCATCGCAACCGACACAATTGGACTCTCCTTGTGGATTTGGGATTTCGAAGAACGCACAGTTCTTTGCGGTGCTACTGCTTTTGCCAGCTTGAGTCTTTTCATTTTTCTAGCGAGAGGCTGAGTGCCTCCATCCTCATGTGAAGCTGAACCACTAGCCATGAACATAGGCCAGGGCCTCAGCCGTTCCTTGCCACTCCGTGTGGTAAATGGCATATTGGCAAGTTTACGCTTCTCCTCCGACAATTTTATTTTAGGTTTTGGAGTCCTTTTTTTACTGATATTTGGTGTTTTGGATTTGACATGCTCTGTATTATGACATTGGGCATCGGCCTTGGCAGACGACGTTGCTGGCATTTCATCGTCTCGGCCATGACTAGTGGCAGCAGCTTCAGCACGAGGTGGAAGTGGATCTTGATCTTTCCCTAATTTTGGAACCTCAACATTTTTGTTCTCCATATTTTAATAGGCACAACTAAAAGGCACCTCAGGTAAACAATGGAGATGGATGGATACTAGTATACAATTATGGATGGACTGCCGAGTGCCGACACAGAGGTAGCCACAGCCGTGAACTACCGTACTGTACTGTGTCTGCTGCTAATATAGACTGGTTGATAAAGAGATGTCGTAGTATGTATGTATGAAGAAGAAAGAAAAAAAAACCACGGTTAGGTGGTATACAATTATGGACGGACTGCCGAGTGCCGACACAGAGGTAGCCACAGCCGTGAACTACCGTACTGTACTGTGTCTGCTGCTAATATAGACTGGTTGATAAAGAGATGTTGTAGTATGTATGTATGAAGAAGAAAGAAAAAAAAACCACGGGTAGGTGGTATACAATTATGGACGGACTGCCGAGTGCCGACACAGAGGTAGCCACAGCCGTGAACTACCGTACTGTACTGTGTCTGCTGCTAATATAGACTGGTTGATAAAGAGATGTAGTAGTATGTATGTATAAAGAAGAAAGAAAAAAAAACCACGGGTAGGTGGTATACAATTATGGACGGACTGCCGAGTGCCGACACAGAGGTAGCCACAGCCGTGAACTACCGTACTGTACTGTGTCTGCTGCTAATATAGACTGGTTGATAAAGAGATGTCGTAGTATGTATGTATGAAGAAGAAAGAAAAAAAACCACGGTTAGGTGGTATACAATTATGGACGGACTGCCGAGTGCCGACACAGAGGTAGCCACAGCCGTGAACTACCGTACTGTACTGTGTCTGCTGCTAATATAGACTGGTTGATAAAGAGATGTCGTAGTATGTATGTATAAAGAAGAAAGAAAAAAAAACCACGGTTAGGTGGTATACAATTATGGACGGACTGCCGAGTGCCGACACAGAGGTAGCCACAGCCGTGAACTACCGTACTGTACTGTGTCTGCTGCTAATATAGACTGGTTGATAAAGAGATGTCGTAGTATGTATGTATGAAGAAGAAAGAAAAAAAAACCACGGTTAGGTGGTATACAATTATGGACGGATTGCCGAGTGCCGACACAGAGGTAGCCACAGCCGTGAACTACCGTACTGTACTGTGTCTGCTGCTAATATAGACTGGTTGATAAAGAGATGTCGTAGTATGTATGTATAAAGAAGAAAGAAAAAAAACCACGGTTAGGTGGTATACAATTATGGACGGACTGCCGAGTGCCGACACAGAGGTAGCCACAGCCGTGAACTACCGTACTGTACTGTGTCTGCTGCTAATATAGACTGGTTGATAAAGAGATGTAGTAGTATGTATGTATAAATAAGAAAGAAAAAAAAAACCACGGGTAGGTGGTATACAATTATGGATGGACTGCCGAGTGCCGACACAGAGGTAGCTACAGCCGTGAACTACCGTACTGTGTCTGCTGCGACTGGATGATAAATAATGATATAAAAAATATATATATATCACTACTGCAGCCGGACAGGTATATATATTATATAATGACGGACCTGCTGGACACTGTCTGTCAGCAGAATGAGTTTTTTATAGAATAAAAAAAAAAACACCACACAAGTGAAGTCACACGACGAGTGTTTAACTTTTTCAGGCAATCACAATATAGTATACTACTAACTATACTGGTGGTCAGTGTGGTCAGGTCACTGGTCAGTCACACTGGCAGTGGCACTCCTGCAGCAAAAGTGTGCACTGTTTAATTTTAATATAATATGTACTCCTGGCTCCTGCTATAACCTATAACTGGCACTGCAGTGCTCCCCAGTCTCCCCCACAATTATAAGCTGTGTGAGCTGAGCACAGTCAGATATATAATATATACATAGATGATGCAGCACACTGGGCTGAGCAGTGCACACAGATATGGTATGTGACTGTCTTGTACTCCTGGCTCCTGCTATAACCTATAACTGGCACTGCAGTGCTCCCCAGTCTCCCCCACAATTATAAGCTGTGTGAGCTGAGCACAGTCAGATATATAATATATACATAGATGATGCAGGCATGCAGCACACTGGGCTGAGCAGTGCACACAGATATGGTATGTGACTGAGTCACTGTGTGTACCGTTTTTTTCAGGCAGAGAACGGATATATTAAATAAAACAACTGCACTGCTGGTGGTCACTGTGGTCAGTCACTAAACTCTGCACTCTCTTCTACAGTATCAGCCTCAGGTCAATCTCTCTCTCTCTCCTAATCTAAATGGAGAGGACGCCAGCCACGTCCTCTCCCTATCAATCTCAATGCACGTGTGAAAATGGCGGCGACGCGCGGCTCCTTATATAGAATCCGAGTCTCGCGAGAATCCGACAGCGTCATGATGACGTTCGGGCGCGCTCGGGTTAACCGAGCAAGGCGGGAAGATCCGAGTCGCTCGGACCCGTGAAAAAAAACATGAAGTTCGTGCGGGTTCGGATTCAGAGAAACCGAACCCGCTCATCTCTAATTGTGGGTAATTCAGACCTGATCGCTAGGGTGTGTTTTTTGCATCCCTGTAATCAGGTAGTTGCCGCCTACAGCGGAAGGGAAAATTTGCTGTGCAGGTGTGTGATCACATGTGCACAAGAGCTGCACAGCTCAGCACTTACTCAGCCATTGAGGTGACGTCACAAATCCTCCCACAAAACGCCGGGTCCCTCCAGTGTTTTTCCGGACACTCCCTAGAAACATTCAGTTGCCACCCACACAAACACCCTCTTCTTGTCAATCTTCTTGTGATCTCCGGACCGTCGCACTTACGCATTGTGGCGCATACGCATGTGCAGTGCAGACCAGATTGCCCGCTGGGTGAAAATAAATTGAAGCGATCTGGTCTGAATAAGCCTCAATGTCTATTCACGGGAGACAGAGGGGCTGGGGCATGGCCAGCAGCTCACAGAGCACCTATAATGACAAAAATGGGAGACATGGCTCATGATCGCGATATACCTGCGAAGGTACGCCCTCTACTGATTGACAGGCAGAGGCATTCGCATTTTCTGCGGGGCACCCGGAGAAAATGTAGGCACACGCACAGGATGGACCCTGCGTATATGCCCCCATCCTCTTCATAGTTTTTGCGGTTGGAACGCGTATTACGATCCAAACTGAATTAGGCCCTATATGTCTTATATACACGAGCAGTGTGAAAACATCAATCGATGGGGGTAATTCCAAGATGATCGCAGCAGGAATTTTGTTAGCAGTTGGGCAAAACCATGTGTACTGCAGGGGAGGCAGATATAACATGTGCAGAAAGAGTTAGATTTGGGTGAGTTATTTTGTTTCTGTGCAGGGTAAATACTGACTGCTTTATTTTTACACTGCAAATTAGATTGCAGATTGAACACACCACACCCAAATCTAACTCTCTCTGCACATGTTAAATCTGCCTTCCCTGCAGTGCACATAGGTGGTCATTCCGAGTTGTTCGCTCGGTAATTTTCTTCGCATCGCAGCGATTTTCCGCTTAATGCGCATGCGCAATGTTCACACTGCGACTGCGCCAAGTAAATTTGCTATGCAGTTAGGAATATTACTCACGGTTTTTTCATCGTTCTGGTGATCGTAATGTGATTGACAGGAAGTGGGTGTTTCTGGGCGGAAACAGGCCGCTTTAGGGGCGTGTGGGAAAAAATGCTACCGTTTCTGGGAAAAACGCGGGAGTGGCTGGAGAAACGGAGGAGTGTCTGGGCGAACGCTGGGTGTGTTTGTGACGTCAAACCAGGAACGACAAGCACTGAACTGATCGCACTGGCAGAGTAAGTCTCGAGCTACTCAGAAACTGCACAGAGATGTCTTATCGCAATATTGCAAATCTTTCGTTCGCAATTTTAAGATGCTAAGATTCACTCCCAGTAGGCGGCAGCTTAGCGTGTGCAATGCTGCTAAAAGCAGCTTGCGAGCGAACAACTCGGAATGAGGGCCATGGGGGGTAATTCTGAGTTGATCGCAGCAGGATTTTTGTTAGCAGTTGGGCAAAACCATGTGCACTGCATTTACGAACAGATGATTTTTTTATATAAATTTTAAAATGTTAGTAAATGTGTGTGTTTTTTTCAACCTGGAAGCCCAACATCGATTAAGATCGATCTTAAATAGACCCCTGGGTTTTAAGGATAACCATGGTTGAGTCCAATGGTTAATTCACATTGACCGAAGTTCTAATTAAGTCACCTGTGCTCAAGCATGATATCCTTAAAATCTGGATTGCAATGACAGCATTTTGGAACTATGCCTAAGGGTTTAATTTTTACATTTATCCACTGACAATAAATCTACCTACAATATCCCTGTAACTGTTATGATTACAGTATTTCACTAAATAATTTAATTTGCTGAACCTTCTGTAAAAAGAAATATTAAGCTGCTGTAATTCCCAGATGCAGCAAATTTGTTAGCTAGTGGGCACAACCATGTGCACTGCGGGGATGGGGGGGGGGGCAGATATAACATTTGCAGAGAGATTTAGGTGGGTTATATTGTTTGTGTGCTGGGTAAATACTGGCTGTTTTGTTTTTACACTGCAATTTAGATTTCAGTTTGAACACACCGCACCAAAATCTAACTCTCTCTGCACATATTATACACCCCCCCCCCCCCCTGCAGTGTACATGGTTTTAGCTAATAAATTTGCTGCTGCGATCAGATCTGAGTTAAGCCCTATGTATTTGGCACTGGCAAAGGGTTAGAGGCCTTGCTGTAGAGCTCACACCTTTCTTATCATGCATTGTAATATTTCCTATGTCCTGATGTTGTGCTCTCTGCTCCATCCAAGTAAACAGCAATGTAGCATGGCTATCAAAGAGCGTGAAGATTGCAGATTTCCTGGGATTAATGCTAAGGAATGCTATTCCAGAGGCTGCTGCTTTAATTCAAGTGTCACTGGGGTTAAATGGTGTTTTTACCTTAAAAACACAGGTAGAGTATATAGTACAGTGGTAAAGTGGGAGCATGTAGTGCTATTGATTACAGATTTGATGGAGCTTAAACATGGATAAGGTCCATGGCTCTAAGAGTTTATCTTGTGTATCCTTTATTCTTAGTCATGGTCAGATAAGATTAGAAAATACCATTTAAGTGGAAATTTCCTGTTAGCTGTTTTTCAGTTTGCTCAACTGTCTGATTAACTGGTCCTAAAAAAGGACCAAAGGAGCTAAATTGCCCTGTGATCTAGCTAAATTGCCCCAGTTAAAAAAAAAAAAAAAACTAAGCTGCTGTAATTCCTGGATGTTTCCTTACTGCATCAACAGGAAGTGACAAGAAACAATGTAATGTGGAACCGTACAGCAGAAGGGATTGCGGCTACCCCACAATAAGTGCAGCGGAATGTAAGAAGAGGAATTGTTGCTTTGACTGCAGCATTCCCGGGGTTAACTGGTGTTTCTTCAAGTCACAAGGTATGGAGCTGCTGTATAGTTACTCGCAAGTCAGTAGTTGTATGATGCTCACACCTGTTAAGCTGGATACACACAGAATGCCCTACACAGGGGGTGAAATGAGCGCCCCCCCACCCCCCGTACGCTCAGCACACATCACGCTGTGCTGAGCGGGGGGAGAGATGTGTGCTGAGCAGTTCGCTCAGCACACATCTCTCCCCAAAATCGGGCCGTGAATACGGACCTTTAAACTGGATCCACACTTAGATTATCTGTCCAATTTTTTTTTCTAGTTGAAACAAAATTATGCTAATATGTGGCAGCAAATTACAATTGACCATTTGCTCACAAACACTGGAAAACATCCAAAAATGGTCATTTAGATAAATTGGTTAAATCCATTTCATTTAGCTAATTTATCCAAACTACCTTTATTGTATCTTTGTGGGTGAATGATGTGTGGGTCAGTGTTGAGGGTGGTGGAGGAGATGGGTAATAGGCACAGCAGGGTGTGGACAGTCAAATAGTGTGCTTAGAGGTTCAGAGTCATTGTATGAGACTCTGGCAACAGTGACTTGATGAGTCTGGTGTCCATAGGGTGGGACGCATTAACCTTTTTATGCTATTGAAATAGTTCTCCTCCTGACCGACGCAGTTCCTTGCTCCGAGGTTGGTGTATTGTCCTGTTGCAGCGCCTCTCCACTGTGGTCACAGTGAGCTGTGTGGTGTTGCTGGCGCATGCCAATCTCCCCCCAACCTCCCTCTTGCATTTCAGACCTACGTACGCATGATGGGATCTTGTATGATATGCGCGTGTGCTGTAGAGATGAAAGTGGGGGTGAGGAGGCAGATCGTGAGATGGGGAAACTTTGTGGACTGTTAGCGAAGGGGAGCACTGGGCAATCTGAGTTGCAAAGAGGGCAGCAGAAGAGGTTATTGCATGTGCACTGGTGACAGGTCCATCCTTGGTGGCCAGCCTCAGTGGTAAAGGGGTACATGAGCTAGTGTCCCTTGGCCAGCCATGTACCATGGCCACCTCCCTACCTCCTATATATTCTCCCTGATCTGTCACTTTGTTACGGTCTGCTGCTGGCACTGGTGTATCGTCCTGCAGTTGCCGTCTCTGCCCATTGCTGTGACTTCCCCCAGAGTTAGCCACACAGAGTGACAGATCTGGGAAAATATATAGGAGATCATTACTTTCACTTGCAGCCTACCTTATTTTTTGCAGCCTAGCATGCTCCTGACCCCTTCTCTCACTAATACTTATACAACATTCATGAACTCATCTTAAGGTTTCTTTATTATTCAGTCACACTGTCTTGGATCCAAACCATTTCCTGTGGCATTGCAGTCAAACAATTGAGCTATTTACCCTTGCATAGAAAGGTATAATCTAAGCTAGAGAATTCTATTTGGAGCTCACCTTGTACTTTGTGAAGAAATAATCAGCTTTGTGGCTGAGCAGATATATGGAGTGTGTGGCTGCACACTGCATTGATCTGCTGAGTTGCAATGCTAATAATTTTTTTTTTTTGCAAAGTACCAATAGCTTCATTGTGAAGGTGGAAAGAAGGGTGTTCCGGCATGGAATGTACAAACTGCGAGACCCTGCTGGTAGCGCCTTTGTCTATTTAGTAGGAAGGGCACGTAACAGCCGGGGGGCAATGGAGGAAGCCCCTTTAGGGCTGGAGCCCGGCGGCAACTGACTCCGTTGTCTCTGGCAGTTCCGCCCCTGGACTAGAGGAATGGTCATGAACATGGCAACATTTAATGCCAAAAAATGCAAAATCATACACGTCTCAAAAATGCAAAGGCTAACTATAATATTAAGGGCATTATAATGGCAAGAGGAAAGCTATCTAAGTATTACTATTTCAGGTAAGCAATGTAACAAAGCAATAGGAAAGGCAAGTCAGATGCTTGTTTGCATAGGTTAAAGAACCAGTAGCAGAAAAAAGTAATACAGGTTGAGTATCCCATATCAAAATATTCCGAAATACGGAATATTCCGAAATACGGACTTTTTTGAGTGAGACTGAGATAGTGAAACCTTTGTGTTTTGATGGCTCAGTGTACACAAACTTTGTTTAATACTCAAAGTTATTAAAAATATTGTATTAAATGAACTTCAGACTGTGTGTATAAGGTGTATATGAAACATAAATGAATTCTGTGAATGTACACACACTTTGTTTAATGCACAAAGTTATAAAAAATATTGCCTAAAATGACCTTCAGGCTGTGTGTATAAGGTGTATATGAAACATAAATGCCTTCTGTGCTTAGATTTAGGTCCCATCACCATAATATCTCGTTATGGTATGCAATTATTCCAAAATACAGAAAAATCCGATATCCAAAATTCCTCTGGTCCCAAGCATTTTGGATAAGGGATACTCAACCTGTAATGCCACTGTATAGGTCCTTGGTACAGCCACATTTAGAATCCTGTGTTCAGTTCCAGAAGCCATATCTCCAGAAGGCTGCAAATACATTAGGGCAACTAAAATTGTGCATGGCCTACATCACAAAACTTACCTGGAAATACTAAAAAATGTTGATGTGTATAGTTTGGAGAAGGGAAGAGGGAACATACAGTAATAGAAACATTTAAATATATAGGGAGGAATGTAATAGGGTGTGAGAATCAGAAAGTGAGAGATTTTGTGTTTTTTCCTGTTGTTTTTTTTTTTTTTGTTTGATTGTTTGTTTTTAAAGTGGCAATCCTTTACATGGCAAAACCAGGTTGATATTTGCCATGTAAAGGATTGCCACCGTGGGCATGTGTAGAAGGGGCACTGCTACTGTTGGCATTATGTGTGTAAGCTGCACTGATATGGTGGTTATGTGTATAAAGGGCACTGCGACTGTGGGTATTATTATTATTATTATTATTATTATATGCGGTGTAATGACAATAAGATAGTGCTACTGTGTGGCGTATTTTGATTTGGGGTGCTATTGTGTGGCCATGCCCCTTCCTTGTGATACCACACCTTCTTTTTTTAAGGAGCGCACTGTCCCTTTATTAAGTATTGGAGAGAGGGCCCAAATTAATAGTTTGCAGGGAGGCGCCAAACACCCTAGCACTGGCCCTTTGGTAGGGGACAGGATTTGCTTCTGCTTGTGCACATATGTTATGATTGCCAGCCAACAGCACTGGTTTTGCCTATAACACTAACTATAAATATTTTGAATTGGTCCTGGACCACCAATCCAAGGCACCCCTGCAAGTGTCCTGAGGCACCCCAGGGTGCAGTTTGAGAACCACTGGTCTAGTGAGTACCCAGGATAATTATTGTAGCTGGTCTGCGGGTAACAGCTCTCAGATCCACTTCTAGAAAAAATGCAGCAATGTAATTTGAGTGACAAACTGCAGAGATGAACCCTTTCTGTGACTGCTGCACAGGGATCACACAAACTCTATTCATAGGGCTGACTTCACTTAGGGGAGATGTTCTCACCCCGCAAAGAAGTGCGAGTATATACCGCACTTACGGTACCATTGGATTTACAGATATTTTCTTGCAATACACTATGGGGGTCATTCTGAGTTGATTGCTCGCTAGCAGTTTTTAGCAGCCATGCAAACGCATTGTCGCTGCCCACTGGAGAGTGTATATTCACTTTGGAGAAGTGCGAACACTTGAGCAGCAGAGCGCCTGCAAAATCGTTTCAAAATAAGACCAGCACTGTAGTTACACTTCGTGTGCGTTGATTCTAACAACCGAGGGACGGCTTTTGATGTCACACACCCATCCAGCGAATGCCCAGCCACGTCTGCATTTCTTCTGCCACGCCTGCATTTTTCCAAGCACTCCCTGAAAACGGTCAGTTGCCACCCAGAAACGCCCTCTTTCTGTCAATCTCCTTGTGGCCTGTTCTGTGATTGGAATAATCGCTAGAACTAGTGCAAAACCACAATGGACTTTGTACCCGTATGATGCGCATGCACATTACGGAGCATGCGCATGCACAGATTAGCCATTTTTTTTCAACTGATTGCTACGCAGCGAACAACGGCAGCATGCGATCAACTCGGAATGACCCCCTATATACATAGAAACATGGATTTTTACTGCAGGAATTATGGTTAGTTTAGGGGTATCGGTTAGGGTCAACAGAGGTGTAGCTAGGGGTCCAAGCGCCCCTGGCAAAGTAAGGGACTGGCGCCCCCCCTTTCGATAAAGCATTGCAGTCCATTGGCGGTTACCATGTTGGAGCCACAGCAACTGACCCCCTCCCCCACACGCTGCCCTACATCATCGGCTGGGATTCACTGTTGGTGTGAAGCCACTGGGAACAGTCTGGTAGCATTAGCAGCAGTCTGTGTCATAGATAGGGAAGGCAGAAGGTTAACTAGCTAATAGCAGTCTGTTGGCAGCAGAGGCTGGGCGGGGGGCTGAGAATGAGCCAACGCTGATCAGTGTCCAGTCTGCTTAGACAAAAATATTTTGTGATCAGGGCTGGTTCTAGACCAAAGGAGCCAATGGCAAAAATTTCCTTTGGCACCCCCCCCCCCCCCACACACATACACACACACACACACACACACACACACACACACACACACACACACACCAAAAAAGAACATATCCCAGTTTAACATAACGCTATGTGGTGCAAGGTGTGGAGCTGGTTACTTGTATCAGACCTCTGACATTTGCCTTTTCACCCATATTGCATACTTTTTCTTGCAGGTTGTGTCTTAATTCAAGAAGTGTTCTAAGTACTTCAGCTTAGTATCTTTACTGACCCCTCTTTACCCCACACTACATAACTGACCCCTCTATACCCTACACTACATCACTGACCTTTCTATAACCATCACTGCATTACTGACCCCTCTATACAGTACACTGACCTCTATATACCTGCTAGTACATCCCTGATGCCTATATTCCCTAAGCTAAATCCCTGACGCCTCTATTCCCTACGCTACATCCCTGACACCTCTATTCCCTATGCTACATCCCTGACGCCTCTATACCCTACGCTACATCCCTGATGCCTCTATTCCCTACGCTACATTCCTGATGCCTCTATAACCTACGCTACATCCCTGACGCCTCTATACCCTACGCTACATCCCTGACGCCTCTATACAGTACAATGCATTACTGATCCCTCTAGACCATACATCCTCATTACATCAGAGAGATAGTGAAACACTGGAAAAAATAAGGATAAAGTGGACTACAGAAACTGATGCTCTAAACAAAGGAGAGAGAGAGAGAGAAAAGCACAAGGGAAAGTGGGCAATCGGAACACCATAGAGAGAGGAGAGATAGAAATGCCTGAAAAAGTAAAGGGGGTTGGGTATGGCATCCGGCGCTCGGGATTCCAGCAGTCACATGATACCTAATCCTAACCCTCTGGGGGGGTGGCGGATAGGGCTAACCCTCAGGGGGTGGCAGCTAGGACTAACCCCCCCCCCCCTCCTAGTGCCTTCCCTAACACCCGCTCCCCCGGTCCTAACCCTCCCTCCAATACTCGCCTTCGGGATGTTGGCTGTCTGTGTGCCGGCACCAGTCTCCCAAGTGGTGTCAGGATTCCAACATCGGTCAAATGACCGCCGGTATACCGTCTGCCGGGATGGTAAATGTATCCTGAGGACAGGTAGTGAGTGTGGAGGGATAGGTGGTTCAGTAAAATGTAACAGCTCAAACTGCGATCATTCACCGATAAATTGATTTATAGCTCTCCCTTTTTAACCATTGCAGTCATAAAAGCAATGTTTTTTAAACTTTTAAATAAAGCTTGTTAGCATCCCCAGCACACTGTATATGCTGGGAGATGTAGTTCTCAATATGAAAACATTTAATTACTGTATGAACTCTAATTCCCCAACTGAAACCTCTCACAAACACACACTCCTAAATCTAGTACACACACACACACACACACACACACACACACACACACACACACACACACACACACACACACACACACATTTCCCCAGTACTGACTCTCATCACTTCCACACACTGACAACTCCCTCCTGCTCCTCTCCCCACTGACACTGACAGCTCCCTCACAGTCACACACATCCTCCACCCCACCCCACACACACACTGATAGCACACATGCACAAATCCCCCCCTCCTCGACACTAATACCCCTTTCACATCGCACAAATAACCCGGTATCGACACGGCAAATTGCCGTGTCGACACGGGTCAGTGTGCGATGTGAAAGCACTTTCTGTGAATTAGCGGGTCGCCTGACCCGGTAATTCAACCCGGTATAAAAGAAGGATTATACCCGGGTTGATTACCGGGTCAGGTGCGGTGTGAATGGGAGCCGTGTCGATGCGACACGGTTCCCATTCACAGCATAGGGAGAGGCGGCGCAGGAGATGAGCTCATCTCCCAGCGCCGCCTCCACCCCCGCCCCTGCTGCTGCTGCGCCCTCCCGCTGCTATGGCAACCGACCCGGTATATTGCTGGGTCGGAAAGCCTGCAGACGGGAGCAAATGCCGGATCCCACCCGGTAAGGACACGTTTCTTTTACCGGGTGGGATCCGGCATTAGCGATGTGAAAGCGGTATAACTGTCACGGACTGCTTGGGCAGCAGGGGGCAGGCTCTGACTTGAAGTGCTGAAATTCAACAGCTCTCTCGAACTTGCAAGGCATGGCTGTGCAGCTGTCTCCAGCCATCTCCTTGCCCACTGTGTAATTTGTGGCGTTCTCTGATGTTCCCCGCTCTGCCTCTACAACCGGCACATAATGTACAGCAGTGGTGACTCCTGAGTATGGGCCTGGAGAACTCCGCCTACCGGGGGGTAGGGATTAATAATTTCAAAGGGGCAGAGCTAGGAGTGAAGCAGTGGACAGCAGTTGAGGGGCGTTTCAAACTGTAACAGGGTTGGGACAATTTCAGTATCCTTCCCTCACCGTCTAATTGGTCAGTCCCACGCTGATTGCCATAGCGCCCTTTCGAGACTGCAGAACTCTATCCCTTAGCCACGGTTGGCACAGCTGGATGGTGCCCCTGGCAAGTGCCATCCTGGCCAAGGGGTAGATACGCCCCTGAGGGTCAGGGCCAGCAACAGAAATCTCGGGGCCCAGTGCACTGATATCTCTGGGGCCCCCTCAACCCCCCCTTAACTTGGCAGAGGGATCTTTAAAAAAAATGGAGCCTTTGACTCGGACCGTCAGTGAGGCCGGCAGGTGGTTTTCATACTGGGCTATCCAGCTCTTCGGTGGCGGTGGCAGGGACATTCAGAAAAGGGCCAGCACAGCAACATGCATAATAATGGCAATACAGTATGGACCACAGGGACTGGACAAAGTGATGGGGTAAAAGGAGGGGGGAGGGTTTAGTTGGCCTGTTAATTGTTTTCCTGCTTAAATTGAGCAGTTGGTGGATACACTTTAAAAAGCAATATTGGCACTGTGGCCCCATTATTTCTGTTCTTAATACTTGGAGCCCTGAACAAGTGTCCCCTTTGTCCCCCCTGTCACCGGGCCTGTTCAGGCGTTACCTATGGAGAAGCTGCGACATGACATCCTAGGACACGATACTGCACCATGCATCACCATTATATTTCAGTGTGCCTTGTCAATATTTAAATCTTGTTCTGTGTGACGTGAGTTGTAAATGGTTGAAAATCTCTGTGCTACAGTATCGTCACCATGTAGTTATAACAACACCGCAAAACCACCAAAAGACGTGTTTTGGTAGAGGGACTGCTGGAGGGGCCCATTGGGGCCCCCAGTTTGCTACCCCACCCCAGTATACCTGTGCTGTAGCCAGTGGAAGGGGCACTATCTTCCCGGTGATCTCTTCGGGAAGATGGTGCCGCACATAGAAAGCAAAGACTCTGGCTGCACTCTCCTGCCCTCGCTCTAAGCAAGGTGATCGGGCCACAAAAGGACCCCTGTCGGACCCCGGCCTGTGGGCCACAAAAGGATGCATTGGGGGCGGCATGCGGCCCATGGGATTGACACCCCTGCCCTAGAGTATCAAAATTTGTTTCACGGCACCCCTAGGCCAAAGTTTTTTTTATTGAGAAATTCAGAAAAAAATATAAAATTAAGTAAATTGTGTTTATAGCATGTCATCCTCAGGTTCAGTTATGTTGTGAGGGAATGGTTTTGCCAATTTAATAAAGTATAAATAATTTTAATTGGTCCTGGACCACCAAACTATGCTACCAGTGCAAGAACCCCAGTTTGGAAACTACTGCCATAAAATAAACCTTTTTTGTTTTTTTTAAACTACATGTAATACACCTTAGATCTCAGTTCCTAAAAGGTTTTAAACCCGTGCATACAGTAAACTACACATATTTAAAAATCCTACACCGGGCACAAGTGCTCACGGGCCAATTTCATGGCAGTCTCGGATAGGAGGGCATTGTGGATTCACCAAGGGAATGCTGATGCTGACTCCAAGAAGAAAGGGAGTCTCTTCCCTATGAAGGTGAAGCCTTGTTTGGCGACGGCCTAGTTAATTTGATCTCGGCAGCTCCCGCAGGTAAGTCATCCTTCTTGCCCTATGTTCCCTCTCAACGGATGAAGACGCATCATTATCTGACGCAGTCATTTCGGCCCAATAGATATGCAAGAAGTTAAGATTCCCCTTTCTTTGCAGGTAGAGGAAGGAAAAGAGAGAAGAGGTCTGTAGCCTCTTCAAGATCGCAGGAGCAGAGATCGTCCTCTGCTTCTGCCAAATCCACTGCATGACGCTGGGGCTCTCTTGCAGGAGCCCGCACCAGTGGGGGGCACGTCTAAAACTCTTCAGTCAGTTCTAGATTCATTCGGACCTGGACTCGTGGGTTTTACAAATAGTGTCCCAAGGGTACAAACTGGGGTTTCAAGACGTTCCCCCTCACCGATTGTTCAAATCAGCCTTAGTCAGCAGGGAGAAGGTTTTTATTCAAGCCTCTTCGTGGTCCAGAAGCCGGACGGCTCAGTCAGACCAATCTTAAATCTGAAATCCCTTAATTTCTACCTAAAGAAATTCAATTTCAAGATGGAATCTCTCAGGGTAGTGATCTCCAGTCCGGGGGATAAAGGAGATTTCATGGTTTTGGTAGACATAAAGGATGCCTACTTATATGTTCCCATTTAGCCACTGCATCAAGCTACCTGAGGTTTGCAATTCAGGATTGTCATTACCAATTTCAGACGTTGCCGTTTGGTCTGTCCACGGCTCCGAGGATTTTCACCAGGGTGATGGCGGAAATGATGGTCCTCCTTCGCAAGCAAGGAGTCACAATTATCCCGTACTTGGATGATCTCCTGATAAAGGCGAGATCCAGGGACCAGTTGGTGCAAAACATCTACTCTCCCTGACAGTTCTTCAACAACATGGTTGGCTCCTAAACTTGCCAAAATCGCAGTTGGTCCCAATGACGCGGTTGTTGTTTTTGGGAGTGATACTGGACACAGAAGAGGTTTTCTTCTAGTGGAAAGGCTCTGGAGATCCAGAGTTTGGTCAAACCAGCAAGAGTGTTAATCCATCAATGCATTCAGTTGCTGGGGAAGATGGTTGCGGCCTACGAGGCCATTCAGTTTGGCAGGTTCCATGCCAGAGTGTTCAAGTGGGACCTGTTGGACAAGTGGTCCGGATCCCACCTACACATGCACCGGAGGATAATCCTGTCTTCCAAGACCAGAATCTCACTCCATTGGTGGCTGCACAGTTCTCACCACCTAGAGGGGCGATGGTTCAGGATCCAGGACGGGATCCTAGGGACCACGGATGCAACCCTCCGAGGCTGGAGAGCAGTCACACAGGGGGAAAACATCCAAGGAAGATGGTCAAGTCTTCCTTGGATGTTTTCATCTCCACATAAATGTTCTGGAGTTAAGGGCCATTTAATAACTGCAGACACAGTACGCACTGGGACGGGTGCCCAGCATCCTCTACGGACTAAGAGAAAAGGATTTACCGGTAGGTATTAAAATCCTATTTTCTCTAACGTCCTAGAGGATGCTGGGGACTCTGTAATGACCATGGGGATAGACGGGCTCCGCAGGAGACATGGGCACTTTAAGAAAGACTTTAGTTCTGGGTGTGCACTGGCTCCTCCCTCTATGCCCCTCCTCCAGACCTCAGTTTGATACTGTACCCAGTGGAGACTGGGTGCTTTTCAGGAGCTCTCCTGAGCTTTCTGACAGAAAGTATTTTGTTAGGTTTTTAATTTTCAGGGAGCACTGCTGGCAACAGACTCCCTCATCGAGGGACTGAGGGGAGAGAAGCAGCCCTACTATCTGAGTTGCAAGGTCCTGCTTCTTAGGCTACTGGACACCATTAGCTCCAGTGGGATTGGTACGCAGGATCTCACCCTCGCCGTCCGTCCCAGAGCCGCGCCGCCGTCCCCCTCGCAGAGCCGGAAGATAGAAGCCGGGTGAGTATGAGAAGAAAATAAGACTTCAGAGGCGGCAGAAGACTTCATGATCTTCACTGAGGTAACGCACAGCACTGCAGCTGTGCGCCTTTGCTCCCATACACCTCACATACTCCGGTCACTGTAAGGGTGCAGGGCGCAGGGGGGGCGCCCTGGGCAGCAATATAAACCTCTTTCGCAAAAATATAACATATATACAGCTGGGCACTTTATATATGTATAAGCCCCCACCAATTTTACAGTTTAAGCGGGACAGAAGCCCGCCTCCGAGGGGGCGGGGCTTCTCCCTCAGCACTCACCAGCGCCATTTTTTCTCCACAGCACCGCTGAGAGGAAGCTCCCCGGACTCTACCCTGCTTATACCACGTTAGACAAGAGGGTTGAAAAGAGGGGGGGGGGCACAAAATTCGCAAATTACATACAGCAGCACTACTGGGCAAACATTAAGTTACTGTTTTATTCCTGGGTTATATAGCGCTGGGGGGTGTGCTGGCATACTCTCTCTCTGTCTCTCCAAAGGGCCTTGTGGGGAAACTGTCTTCAGAAAAAGCATTCCCTGTGTGTGTAGTGTGTCGGTACACGTGTGTCGACATGTCTGAGGAAGAAGGCTATATTAGAGAGGAGCGGGAGCAAATGAATGTGGTGTCTCCGCCGACAGCTGATTGGATGGATATGTGGAATGTTTTAAATGCTAGTGTAAACTCATTGCACAAAAGATTAGACAAGGCAGAAGCTTTGGGACAGTCAGGATTTAAACCCATGCCTGATCCTATGTTGCAGGGACTGTCAGGGTCTCATAAGCGCCCACTATCCCAGATTGTTGACACAGATACCGACACGGATTCTGACTCCAGTGTCGATTACGATGATGCAAAGTTACAGCCAAAATTGGCAAAATCCATTCGATTTATGATTATGGCAATAAAAGATGTTTTGCACATCACAGAGGAACCCCCTGTCGCTGACAAGAGGGTACATATGTACAAGGGAAAGAAGCCTGAGGTAACCTTTCCCCCCTCACACAAGCTGAACGAGTTATGTGAAAAAGCTTGGGAATCTCCAGATAAAAGACTGCAGATTTCCAAAAGGATTCTTATGGCGTATCCTTTCCCATCAACGGATAGGTTACGATGGGAATCCTCCCCTAGGGTGGACAAAGCATTAACACGCTTATCCAAGAAGGTAGCCCTCCCGTCCCAGGATACGGCTACCCTCAAAGAGTGTGCTGACCGCAAACAGGAGATTACCCTGAAGTCCATTTATACACATTCAGGTACCTTACTCAGACCGGCAATTGCGTCGGCCTGGGTGTGTAGTGCTGTAGCGGCATGGACAAATACCTTATCTGAGGGGATGGATAGCCTAGACAAGGATACTATTTTATTGACCCTGGGGCATATAAGAGATGCTGTCCTATATATGTGTGTATGCAAACTACAGGTGGTGCTGCAGGGCCCACACCCTTTTACTTGTCTTGTAGAGCAGCTCTGAAGCTGTTACAGTGCCCAGCTGCTGCAAGAAATCAGCTTGAATGCTTCAGGGGCTTGGGCATGGCCAACATGAGCCCCACACCGAAGGAGGGTGGGGGTGTTTAATGCAAACTTGGGGTTATCCAAGCGCCGCAAAAGGCCGCCATGCCCTGCATGCCCCTTTTCTCTTTTCATATACAGATGAGGGTTCCAGCCAACTTTGGCCCACTGCTTGGATGACATCACCGTATGCAAATCCGTCTGCTGCAGACCTTCCCCCAGGAATGCTTGCAATAGTTGTTGCATATGGTTTAATGTCTGAGGGTGCTTCAGTATTAGGCAGCCTTCTGCCCTCCCATGTTCATCTGAAAAGATGTGGTCTCCCTGCAGTTGTTGTCCCCAGACGAGAGTTCCCTTGTGCTTCCTCAGTTAAATCTCCTTAACTTGACGGGGGGGTGCCCGAGCAGCCGCCCTCCCCAGCCCTATCCCAACACATACTTATCTTGCATATGAGATCTCTTGATCATGAAGATAGTTCTCACAGGTTGAGGTTCATCCTGGCCCCGCTCCCCGCTGGAGATCGCTGATGGGGACAGCAGCGGGGCTTCAGCAGAAGGGTGAGTATGTGTGGCCAGAGACCTCCCTTCCCATGTGCAGGCCTGCAGAGTCTGCCGCGCAGGATGGGGCATGTGGCACTCTCTGTTATGCACACCAGTGCCTGCAGGAAAGTACTAGTGTCAGAACTGTTATGCACTCCAGTGTCTGCAGGAATGTACTGGTTCTTTGAACTGTTATGCATAACAAATGGACTCACAGACAAACTGGGGAATATGACATAACGTACACAGAAGGTGATAGGGTAACAAAATACACACACAGTGAACAGAGAAGCCCAGAGGCTAAGGAACTGGGTATCTCCCTTGTATTAGAACTGCTCAGATGTAAAAAGCAAGATGTTGTGTTTTAATACGTAGAGAACCCGAAATGCTGTTGCTAAGGGCAACAGCAAAACCCTAAAGGGTTACCAACGGGTGTGGCAGTAAACTCCTTGGTCAGAGATGGAATGATAGACACAAGGAGAGCCTCCACAATCCTGATTCTCACTTGCAGTGCACAGGTTTAAGCTTACTGCCACTAAACTGACCCCTGACACCTAGCACAGTGAGACAGGATTAGACAGGCAAGTGTTAGAATACAGCCGCAAACTTGCTAAGTTCACAGAGTAATAACAGAACCCCAGCAAGCTAAACGACTGACTCCAGTCTTACTGCTAGGTCTGGATTGGCAGAGTGTAATACCAAATCCCCAGGCCTATTTGCAGTAAGCAACAAACAAATACAAAGCTACACAGTACTGACTAACCAACAGAGATTCAGCAGCATCTGCTTACCCTGAAAAGAGGCCTTATAAAGCAGGTGCTGTCCACGCCCCACTCAGACCTCACAGACTGTGAGCACAAAAACCAGCACCGGATCCCCTGCCGTGCACAGAGCCTATAACCACTGCACAGCAAAAGACCCGAACCGGAGTATCAGCTGCGCTCAGGTTACTCCACTAGCACTTGTCTCCCGGTTGCCATGACGACGTGGCAGCACAGGGCAGGAGACCCTAACAGTACCCCCCCTCTGACGAGGGGTCAAAGAACCCCTACCACCGGGTTTATCGGGGAACTTCGAGAAGAAAGAGCGTATCAGTCTGGGGGCATGAAGATCACAACTGCGCACCCACGACCGCTCCTCCGGGCCATACCCCTTCCAGTGCACCAAAAATGACAGCCGACCCCGAACCACCTTGGAGTCAAGAATCCTTTCAACAACAAACTCCCTCTGGCCACGTATCAGAAGAGGGGAAGGTCTTCCACTGGAAGAAGGATTACTAATCGCCCGTTTTAAAAGGGAACAATGAAATGTTTTATTGATACCCAGAGAACGGGGCAGATCTAACTGAAATGCCACCGGATTGATAACCCTGGTGATCTTATAAGGGCCGATGAACCGGGGCCCTAACTTATGAGATGGCTGTCTCAACTTCAAATTCTTGGTAGACAACCAGACGAAGTCTCCTAATTTGAAGCTGCAGGGTCTTTTCCGCTTATCAAAAACCCTTTTGGTCACTAATGACACAGATACAAGGGCTTTCTTCACTTTCCGCCAAATACCTCTAAGGACCGAAACCACAGAGGAACCACCAGGCGTGGAGTCCAGGGGGTCAAAAGAATTGGCCTTAGGATGATGCCCATACACACAAAGGAAGGGAGAGATCCCTGTAGCAGAGTGAGCCGCGTTGTTATAGGCAAACTCCGCCATGGACAGATGAGCAACCCAGTCAGTCTGACACTTGGAGACATAACACCTGAGGAACTGCTCCAAGGACTGGTTCACCCTTTCAGTCTGCCCATTAGACTGCGGATGGTAGCCTGACGACAAGCTGACAGAAATCTGGAGATCGGAACAAAATGCCCTCCAGAATTTGGCCACAAACTGGGATCCGCGGTCAGAGACCACATCAAGTGGCAACCCGTGGAGACGCACAACATGCAGCATAAATAATTCAGACAGGCGTCTGGCTGATGGCAGCCCAACCAGTGGAACGAAGTGCGCCATCTTCGAAAACCTGTCAACGACAACCCAGATGGCTGTCATCCCCGAGGATTTGGGCAAGTCCACCACAAAATCCATTGAAATGTGGGTCCATGGCTTAGATGGGATAGAGAGTGGATGTAATGGGCCAACAGGAACCCCTCTAGGAGTCTTATTTCGGGCACAGATGTCACATGCCCGAACCCACTGATCCACATCCTTAGCCACCGAGGGCCACCACACCGCCCTAGATAGCAACTCCCGAGTTCTGGCAATACCCGGGTGACCTGCCGACTTCTTGGCATGGAATTCCAGGAACACTCGCTGTCTTAACCTAGGAGGCACAAACAAAAGACCTACCGGAAGGTCTGGAGGAGCCTGCTCCTGTGCTCTAAGGACTAATGATAAGAGGTCCTGGGTAATGCCCACTTTAATACATGATGGGGAAACAATGGGCAACGGCTCCTCGGTGGTCTCCTGGATTGGAGCAAAACTCAGCGAGAGCGCATCAGCCTTGATGTTTTTTGACCCAGGGCGATATGTTATCAAAAAATTAAAGCGAGCAAAAAACAAAGCCCATCGTGCCTGCCTGGCATTGAGACGCTTCGCTGACTCTAAATATGCCAGATTCTTATGGTCAGTGAGAATTGAGACCACAAACTTAGCCCCCTCAAGCCAGTGTCTCCACTCCTCGAGTGCATCCTTAATAGCCAACAATTCCCGGTTACCCACGTCATAATTCATCTCGGCAGGCAAAAATTTACGGGAAAAGTAAGCACAGGGATGAAGGCGATTATCAGACACTCCCATCTGAGAAAGCACTGCCCCAATACCCATCTCAGAGGCATCCACCTCCACCACAAAAGGACGCTCTGGATCTGGGTGTCGCAGCACCTTGGCCGAAACAAATGCCCTTTTGAGACGGGCAAAAGCCGCTTTAGCCTCACAAGACCAGTGAGCAACATCCGCCCCTTTCTTAGTGAGTGCCACCAAGGGCGCCACTATAGACGAAAATCCAGCGATAAATCGTCTATAAAAATTCGCAAAGCCCAGGAAACGCTGAAGCACCTTCAAACTAGTGGGCTGCACCCAATCCAGGACTGCCTGTACCTTGGAACCCTCCATTTGGAAACCTTCTGGGGAGATAATATATCCTAGAAATGCGATTTGCTGAACTTCAAATTCGCACTTCTCCAGCTTCGCCCCAAGCCGGTGGTCTCTGAGTTTCTGGAGGACTAAGCGTACATGCTTCCGATGTTCCTCCAGGGAATGGGAGAAGATTAGGATGTCATCTAAGTATACAACTAAGAATCTATCCAAATATTCCCTGAGCACATCATTCATGAAATCCTGGAAGACTGCCGGGGCATTACAGAGCCCAAAAGGCATCACCAAATATTCATAATGCCCTGAGTGGGTATTAAAGGCAGTCTTCCATTCATCCCCCTCTCTTATTCGGATTAGATTGTACGCACCGCGTAGGTCAATCTTAGAAAAAATGGTGGCAGTACGAAGCTGGTCAAACAAGACCGAAATGAGAGGCAGTGGGTATGAGTTTTTAATCGTGATACGGTTCAATTCCCTGAAGTCGATGCAGGGTCGCAACGAACCGTCCTTTTTACCCACGAAGAAGAACTCCGACCCAACTGGAGACTGTGAAGGTCTGATAAATCCCTTAGCCAAGTTCTCCTGAATGTACTCTGCCATAGCCTGAGTCTCAGGACGTGACAGGGAGTACAACCTGCTCTTGGGAAGCTTAGCATTTGGCAACAAATCAATGGCACAGTCATAGGGGCGATGGGGAGGTAGTACCTCTGCAACTTTTTTGGAGAACACGTCCGCAAAATCTGCATAACACCCTGGCAATCCTGGCAAACTTAGCTGCGAGAGCCTGACTGGAAGGCTCAAGCAACTCCTGAAACAATCAGTACCCCAACTAAGAATCTCCCCAGAGACCCAGTCAAATTGAGGATTGTGGGCCCTTAACCAGGGTAACCCCAACACCAATGGGGCAAAAGTACAGACAGTCACATAAAAGGACAATTTTTCAGAGTGTGTGGCTCCAATAAACAAAGAAATCTGGCTAGTGCAAGAGGTAATTTTACCTTGGGATAATGGTTCCCCGTTTAACCCACAAATCTCAATTTCCGATGCCAAGGGTACTAAGGGAACAGAGTGTTTCAGGGCGAATTGGCGGTCCACAAAAACCCCGTCGGCCCCACTGTCCACAAAGGCCTCAGTCTTGACAGTTTGACCGAGGATCTTCAAGGTCACCGGAATGATAAAAGTCTTCTTGGGAAATTCTGACTTCTGGCCTGACAGGATATTTCCCATCACCCTCAGGCCCTGAAGTTTTCCGGCTTTTCTGGGCTTGATACTACCACATGACCTTTATTCCCACAGTACAAACACAACCCCTGCTGTCTCCTCCGCATCTTCTCACGCGAGGAGAGGCGGGTAGCCCCAATCTGCATAGGCTCCTCAGAAAATTCCTCAGAGTCTGAGGTTCCCTTGGGAAGGAAGGAAATCTCAGTCTCCCTTTCAAGCCTACGCTCTCTCAGCCGTCTATCCACCCGGATGGATAACTGCATGAGCTGATCCAAGCTATCAGGCAAGGGATATTGTACCAGTTGGTCCTTTATCTGGTTTGAAAGACCTCTTCGGTACTGGTGTCTCAGGGCTGGGTCATTCCACTGGGTATCATGGGCCAACCTCCGAAACTCCGTACAGTAAACCTCAACTGGCCTTCGCCCTTGCTTAAGGATCGAAATCTGAGCCTCGGCTGAGGCCGTCTTGTCAGGGTCATCATACAACATGCCCAGTGCCGTAAAAAAAGCATCAACACTTTTAAGCGACGGACAGTCAGGCTGCAACCCATATGCCCAGACCTGTGGGTCTCCTTGTAGCAAGGAAATCACTATGCCCACCCGCTGAATCTCCGACCCAGAAGACTGAGGCCTAAGCCGGAAGTATAGCTTGCAGCTCTCCTTGAAACAAAAGAACTGCGAGCGATCTCCAGAAAAACGATCCGGGAGATTTACTTTCGGCTCCTTAACCCCTGCAGGTGCTGCTGCTGCGGGAGCTCCGCCAGCAGCCTGGGAGGTGTGCATTTTAATGGACAAATCATTAAATTGTCGAGTCAGGACCTGCACCTGATCGACCACCTGTTGCAACGTATTTTGAGGGGTATGCTCCATATTCCCACAAAATTTCAACAGGAGTATTAGGCTGCTGAATATGTTATGCACACCAGTGCCTGCAGGAAAGTACTGGTGTCAGAACTGTTATGCACTCCAGTGTCTGCAGGAATGTACTGGTGTTTGAACTGTTATGCAAAACAAATGGACTCACAGACAAACTGGGGAATATGACATAACGTACATAGAAGGTGATAGGGTAACAAAACACACACAAAGTGAACAGAGAAGCCCAGAGGCTAAGGAACTGGGTATCTCCCTTGTATTAGAACTGCTCAGATGGAAAAAAGCAAGATGTTGTGTTTTAATACGTAGAGAACCCGAAATGCTGTTGCTAAGGGCAACAGCAAAACCCTAAAGGGTTACCAACGGGTGTGGCAGTAAACTCCTTTGTCAGAGATGGAAAGATAGACACAAGGAGAATCTCCACAATCCTAATTCTCACTTGCAGTGTACAGGTTTTAGCTTACTGCCACTAAACTGACCCCTGACACCTAGCACAGTGAGACAGGATTAGACAGGCAAGTCTTAGAATACAGCCGCAAACTTGCTAAGTTCACAGAGTAGTAACAGAACCCCAGCAAGCTAAACGACTAACTCCAGTCTTACTGCTAGGTCTGGATTGGCAGAGTGTAATACCAAATCCCCAGGCCTATTTGCAGTAAGCAACAAACAAATACAAAGCTACACAGTACTGGCTAACTTTCATGAACTGACTAACCAACAAAGATTCAGCAGCATCTGCTCACCCTGAAAAGAGGCCCTATAAAGCAGGTGCTGTCCACGCCCCACTCAGACCTCACAGACTGTGAGCACAAAAACCAGCACCGGATCCCCTGCCGTGCACAGAGCCTATAACCACTGCACAGCAAAAGACCCGAACCGGAGTATCAGCTGCGCTCAGGTTACTCCACTAGCACTTGTCTCCCGGTTGCCATGACGACGTGGCAGCACAGGGCAGGAGACCCTAACACATGGTTGGCTCCTAAACTTGCCAAAATCGCAGTTGGTCCCAATGACGCGGTTGTTGTTTCTGGGAGTCATACTGGACACAGAAGAGGCTTTCTTCCAGTGGAAAGGCTATGGAGTTCCAGAGTCTGGTCAAACAAATTCTGAAACCAGCAAGAGTGTTAATCCATCAATGCATTCTGTTGCTGGGGAAGATGGTTGCGGCCTACGAGGCCATTCAGTTTGGCAGGTTCCATGCCAGAGTGTTCCAGTGGGACCTGTTGGACAAGTGGTCCGGATCCCACCTACACATGCACCGGAGGATAATCCTGTCTTCCAAGACCAGAATCTTACTCCATTGGTGGCTGCACAGTTCTCACCTCCTAGAGGGGCGATGGTTCGGGATCCAGGACTGGATCCTAGGGACCATGGATGCAACCCTCCGAGGCTGGGGAGCAGTCACACAGGGGGAAAACATCCAAGGAAGATGGTCAAGTCAGGAAAGTTTTCTCCACATAAATGTTCTGGAGTTAAGGGCCATTTAATAACTGCAGACACAGTACGCACTGGGACGGGTGCCCAGCATCCTCTACGGACTAAGAGAAAAGGATTTACCGGTAGGTATTAAAATCCTATTTTCTCTAACGTCCTAGAGGATGCTGGGGACTCCGTAAGGACCATGGGGATAGATAGGCTCCGCAGGAGACATGGGTACTTTAAGAAAGACTTTAGTTCTGGGTGTGCACTGGCTCCTCCCTCTATGCCCCTCCTCCAGACCTCAGTTTGATACTGTGCCCAGTGGAGACTGGGTGCTTTTCAGGAGCTCTCCTGAGCTTTCTGACAGAAAGTATTTTGTTAGGTTTTTAATTTTCAGGGAGCACTGCTGGCAACAGACTCCCTCATCGAGGGACTGAGGGGAGAGAAGCAGCCCTACTCTCTGAGTTGCAAGGTCCAGCTTCTTAGGCTACTGGACACCATTAGCTCCAGAGGGATTGGTACGCAGGATCTCACCCTCGCCGTCCGTCCCAGAGCCGCGCCTCCGTCCCCCTTGCAGAGCCGGAAGATAGAAGCCGGGTGAGTATGAGAAGAAAAGAAGACTTCAGAGGCGGCAGAAGACTTCATGATCTTCACTGAAGTGACGCACAGCACTGCAGCTGTGCGCCATTGCTCCCATACACCTCACACACTCCGGTCACTGTAAGGGTGCAGGGCGCAGGGGGGGGGGCACCCTGGGCAGCAATATAAACCTCTTTTTGGCAAAAATATAACACATATACAGCGGGGCACTGTATATATGTATGAGCCCCCGCCAATTTTACAGTTTAAGCGGGACAGAAGCCTGCCGCCGAGGGTGCGGGGCTTCTCCCTCAGCACTCACCAGCGCCATTTTTTCTTCACAGCACCGCTGAGAGGAAGCTCCCCGGACTCTCCCCTGCTTATACCACGTTAGACAAGAGAGTTGAAAAGAGGGGGGGGGGCACATAATTTGGCGCAAATTACATACAGCAGTACTACTGGGCAAACATTAAGTTACTGTGTATTCCTGGGTTATATAGCGCTGGGGTGTGTGCTGGCATACTCTCTCTCTGTCTCTCCAAAGGGCCTTGTGGGGAAACTGTCTTCAGAAAAAGCATTCCCTGTGTGTGTGGTGTGTCGGTACACGTGTGTCGACATGTCTGAGGAAGAAGGCTATATTAGAGAGGAGCAGGAGCAAATGAATGTGGTGTCTCCGCTGACAGCTGATTGGATGGATATGTGGAATGTTTTAAATGCTAGTGTAAACTCATTGCACAAAAGATTAGACAAGGCTGAAGCTTTGGGACAGTCAGGGTCTCAACCCATGCCTGATCCTATGTTGCAGGGACTGTCAGGGTCTCATAAGCGCCCACTATCCCAGATTGTTGACACAGATACAGACACGGATTCTGACTCCAGTGTCGATTACGATGATGCAAAGTTACAGCCAAAATTGGCAAAATCCATTCGATATATGATTATGGCAATAAAAGATGTTTTGCACATCAGAGAGGAACCCCCTGTCCCTGACAAGAGGGTACATATTTACAAGGTGAAAAAGCCTGAGGTAACCTTTGAGGGGGTCACACGAGCTGAACGAGTTATGTGAAAAAGCTTGGGAATCTCCAGATAAAAGACTGCAGATTTCCAAAAGGATTCTTATGGCGTATCCTTTCCCATCAATGGATAGGTTACGATGGGAATCCTCCCCTAGGGTGGACAAAGCATTAACACGCTTATCCAAGAAGGTAGCCCTCCCGTCCCAGTATACGGCTACCCTCAAAGAGTCTGCTGACCGCAAACAGGAGATTTCCCTGAAGTCCATTTATACACATTCAGGTACCTTACTCAGACCGGCAATTGCGTCGGCCTGGGTGTGTAGTGCTGTAGCGGCATGGACGGATACCTTATCTGAGGGGATGGATACCCTAGATAAGGATACTATTTTATTGACCCTGGGGCATATAAGAGATGCTGTCCTATATATGTGTGTATGCAAACTACAGGTGGTGCTGCAGGGCTCACACCCTTTTACTTGTCTTGTAGAGCAACTCTGGAGCTGTTTCTGGGTCCAGCTGCTGCAAGAAATCAGCTTGAATGCTTCAGGGGCTGGGGCATGGCCAACATGAGCCCACACTGATGGGGGGTGGGGGTGTATAAAGCGATTTAGGGGTCATCCAAGCGCAACCCCACAAAGGCCGCCATGCCCTGCGTGACCCTTTTCTCTTTTCATATGCAGACGAGGGTTGCAGCCAACTATGCCCACTGCTTGGATGACATCACTATATGCAAATCCATCTGCTGCAGGCCTTCCCCCAGGAATGCTTGCAGTAGTTGTTGCATTTGGTTTGTTGTTTGGGGGTGCTTCAGTATTAGGCAGCCTTCTGCCCTCCCACATTCGTCTGAAAATGTGTTCTCCCTGCAGTTGTTGTTCCCAGATGAGAGTTCCCTTGTGCTTCCTCAGTTGAATCTCCTTAACTTGACAGGGGTGTGCCCGAGCAGCCGCCCTCCACAGCCCTATCCCAACACATACTTATCTTGCATATGAGATCTCTTGATCATGAAGATAGTTCTCACAGGGTGAGGATCATCCATTACATTTTAAAGTAGAAAGGTACAAATTACATATTCAAATTACATATATGTGCTGGATTCAAATGTTTTCCCCCCTTCCTTTCTCAATTGTGCCCATCAGCAGCTATTCTAATGTTGCTGCCAATGGGTGTGACGCATTCATTTCTTCTGTGGGGTACACTGGACTCCACAAGGATTCACATTGTATATGTACACCAGAGTAGGATCTTGATCTGAGGCACCAACAGGCTCAAAGCTTTTGACTGTTCCCAAGATGCTCAGCGCCCCCTCCTCTATAACCTCGCTTCCATGAACAGGGAGCTCAGTTTGTAGTTGGTGCCTTCAGTAGCAGGCCACTTAACAGGGGGCTGCCTCAGGCAGCCTATTCTTAGCTATTAATTTTGGCAAGAAAAGAAGAACTTTTTTTATAAGAATCTACAAGGGCTGCAGCAGGCTAGGTCTAATAGACCTCTTTACTGCAGCTCCATCACTCCCAGTGGCGCAGTATACTCCCGTGCCCCGGTTGCTGGGTCACTGCAGCGGAGGCTCCGGTTTCTTCCTAAGGTCAGTCACACACACACCGCCCTCCGGGATCACGAGGCCGCTGATGGGGGCGGGCCGTGTGCGCACTGGCGTGGACACTGATTACTGGGCAGCCGCTCCACTAGCCACCAGGGACAGTTAAGGAGCACAGCTCTGGGGGTTTTTCTCCTATATTAACCCCATTTTGTACTACCCGCAGTGCATTGTGATAGGTAATGGGGCCTGATTCAGGTTGGATCGCAATCCAACTGCAAAAACTGCTAAGAGCATACGCCTGCATTTTCTGCGGCACCCCGCAGATAATGCGATCACCTCTGCCTGTGAATCGGTGAAGGGGGGGGGGGGGGAGGGGGGTCAACAACACTCCATTTCCAAGTCGGAGATGGAGCGGTGCGGGGGCACGGTTTCAAAATGGGGTCGGCAACGGAGAAACAGGAGGCGTGGTCAGAGCAGCTGCATGACATCACATGGGCCGGACTCTGCCAGTGGAGCCCCAGCGTCATGAGGTAGATTTTGTAGAGGCCGGGGAGGACTTCTGTTCCTGGGAACTAGCTGTGTTGTGCAGCTTTATTCCTCTGCCCCTACCTCTGGCAAGAAAGGACGCACCTCGCACTTTCTTGTTTCTTTGTGACTGAAAGGACTGCATTTGATAATGCGGAGCTTTCTTATGCTGTGAGGGAACATAAGGTAAAAAATTTGATTTTCCAACTGTAGCTGTGCGTGTTAATGCTTTGTCCATCCTACGTGAGGATTTCCATCGTAACCTATCCGTTGATGGAATAGGATACGCCATAAGAATCCTTTTGGAAATCTGCAGTCTTTTATCTGGAGATTCCCAAGCTTTTTCACATAACTCGTTCAGCTCGTGTGACCCCCTCAAAGGTTACCTCAGGCTTCTTTCCCTTGTACATATGTACCCTCTTGTCAGGGACAGGGGGTTCCTCTGTGATGTGCAAAACATCTTTTATTGCCATAATCATATATCGAATGGATTTTGCCAATTTTGGCTGTAACTTTGCATCATCGTAATCGACACTGGAGTCAGAATCCGTGTCGGTATCTGTGTCAACAATCTGGGATAGTGGGCGCTTATGAGACCCTGACAGTCCCTGCAACATAGGATCAGGCATGGGTTGAGTCCCTGACTGTCCCAAAGCTTCAGCCTTGTCTAATCTTTTGTACAATGAGTTTACACTAGCATTTAAAACATTCCACATATCCATCCAATCAGGTGTCAGCGGAGACACCACATTCATTTGCTCCTGCTCCTCTCTAATATAGCCTTCTTCCTCAGACATGTCGACACACGTGTACCGACACACCACACACACAGGGAATACTTTTTCTGAAGACAGTTTCCCCACAAGGCCCTTTGGAGAGACAGAGAGAGAGTATGCCAGCACACTCCCCAGCGCTATATAACCCAGGAATAACACAGTAACTTAATGTTTGTCCAGTAGCGCTGCTGTATGTAATTTGCGCCGAATTATGTGCCCCCCCTCTCTTTTCAACCCTCATCTCTACCGTGGTATAAGCAGGGGAGAGTCCGGGGAGCTTCCTCTCAGCGGTGCTGTGGAGAAAAAATGGCGCTGGTGAGTGCTGAGGGAGAAGCCCCGCCCCCTCGGCGGCGGGCTTCTGTCCCGCTTAAACTGTAAAATTGGTGGGGGCTCATACATATATACAGTGCCCAGCTGTATATATGTTATATTTTTGCCAAAAAGAGGTTTATATTGCTGCCCAGGGCGCCCCCCCTGCGCCCTGCACCCTTACAGTGACCGGAGTATGTAAGGTGTATGGGAGCAATGGCGCACAGCTGCAGTGCTGTACGCTACCTCAGTGAAGATCATGAACTCTGTGGAGCCCGTCTATCCCCATGGTCCTTACGGAGTCCCCAGCATCCTCTAGGACGTTAGAGAAACTAGGATTTTAATACCTACCGGTAAATCCTTTTCTCTTAGTCTGTTGAGGTTGCTGGGCACCCGTCCCAGTGTGTACTGTGTCTGCAGTTATTAAATGGCCCTTAACTCCAGAACATTTATGTGGAGACAACTTTCCTGACTTGACCATCTTCCTTGGACATTTTCCCCCTGTGTGACTGCTCCCCAGCCTCGGAGGGTTGCATCTGTGGTCCCTAGGATCCAGTCCTGGATCCCGAACCATCGCCCCTCTAGGAGGTGAGAACTGTGCAGCCACCAATGGAGTGAGATTCTGGTCTTGGAAGACAGGATTATCCTCCGGTGCATGTGTAGGTGGGATCCGGACCAATTGTCCAACAGGTCCCACTGGAACACTCTGGCATGGAACCTGCCAAACTGAATGGCCTCGTAGGCCACAACCATCTTCCCCAGCAACTGAATGCATTGATGGATTAACACTCTTGCTGGTTTCAGAATTTGTTTGACCAGACTCTGGATCTCCATAGCCTTTCCACTGGAAGAAAACCTCTTCTGTGTCCAGTATGTGTTATGATTCCAGCACTCTGGTCAGAGAAGATCTTATGGCAAGGACCGGAGCACTGGAACGGAATGCTGGGGAAGGGAGCAGGACAGGAAAATAGCCCCTGGCGCCCTAACTCTGTTGTCTCACCCGTGTTGTCAGAAATCCCCTGCGAGACTATGGTTTCTTGAGCCCTTGGCAGCCGCGTTTGAAGGGCGGATTATGTCTGCCCAACTTCGATGCCCCCCGGTCTTAATGAGAGACAAAGGGAAACCCGAGACAGGGTGATAACAAGAGGCCCTCTAACTAAACAACCAGGCCAGGGGATAAGCAAACTCAAAACTATAATATGTGCGGAGAAACCGCCAGGAAAAAGGACAACCAAAATATCCACTTGTCCAATTCTCCTACCCGGCACCGCCGAGTACCAGAGAGGACTTGTGGAAGCGGAACCCTCCGCAAATGCTCCAAACACAAAATATAAAAGGTAAAGCGGCTGAGCCGCAACACACGGCAGAGCCGCAACTCACGAACACCACTGGATATAAAACGGTGATCAGTCAGGACTCCAGGGAACCAAACGACCTCTTGGGATGAGATGACAACTCCTGAATACCGGACTTCTGCGGACTGGAATGACCGGATACAGCAGGACTGGAAACAGACTCTCAGCAAACAAAGGCAGCATGCAGGAAGCTATTACCGGCATCTGTGAGAAGCCCTGGGAGTGTATTTAACAAGGAGTACTCCAATCAGCTGCTAATGGCTGATTAGAATAAATGCCGTGCAGCTGCCTTGCTGCACGGCCAGAGAGCAGGTGAATATCTTAATTTCCTAAAGCCTAGCAACGGGGAACGCGGTCCGCCAGTGGCGTCCCCGTTGCTAGGGTCCGTGCGGCTCAGCGCGCCCGGCGTCTAGCGTTGCTAGGGAGCCGGCGGCTGTACGTGCACGGCATCTCTAGTTGCTAGGCGCCGGGCCGCGCAGACCATCAAGCGGACCCCGGCGCCTAACAGTACCCCCCCCTTGAGGAGGGGTCAAGGAACCCCTAAAGCCAGGTTTCTGAGGAAATTCCCGAAAAAATGCCCTCTTGAGCCTCGGGGCATGAAGATCCTTATCTAGGACCCAAGACCTTTCCTCCGGACCATAGCCTTTCCAGTGAACCAGAAAATACAGCCGATCCCGGGACAATTTGGAATCGAGAACCTTCTCTACCAAGAACTCCTGTTGTCCCTGTACATCCACTGGAGATCTACCCTGAGAGATCTTCCGAGGAAATCTACTGGAAGAAACGTATTGTTTCAACAGGGAACAATGAAACGTATTTCCAATCCTGAGAGATCTTGGTAAACGTAACCGAAAGGCAACTGGGTTGACTCTTTTAATAATAAGAAATGGCCCAATAAATTTGGGTCCCAGTCTAGCTGAGGATTGTCGAAGCCTGATGTTGCGAGTCGACAACCACACCCTATCTCCCACCTTAAAAGTGCAAGGACGTCGGAGCCTGTCAGAAAATTTCTTCTCTCGAAAGGCCGCTTTTCTGAGAGCAAGGTGCACCTTTTTCCAAATGGCTCTGAGATGGGAGGTTAAGGTAAGCGAGGAGACTGAGGAATGATGAAAAAAAGAATTAGCTCTGGGGTGAAAACCAAAAACTGAAAAGAATGGAGACTCTTTAGTGGAGGAATGACAAGAATTATTGTAAGCAAATTCAGCCAACGTAAGAAACTCGGACCAATCATTCTGGAGTTTGGCTGAATACAAGCGCAAATATTGTTTCAATGATTGGTTAACTCGTTCGGTTTGCCCGTTGGATTGTGGGTGGTAACCGGATGTTAACGACAATTTCATCTTCAATGAGGCACAAAAACATTTCCAGAATTGTGCGATGAATTGTGGACCCCGATCAGAAACAATATCAGTAGGCAACCCATGAAGCCTGAATACATGGCGGAGAAACAAAACTGCCAACCCTTGGGCAGAAGGCAATCGGGGAAGAGCAATAAAATGAGCCATTTTACTAAAACGGTCCACTACCACCCATATGACTCGGAATCCGGCTGAAAGGGGAAGGTCAACCACAAAATCCATGGAAATATGAGACCACGGCCTGAGAGGAACATTTAAGGGCATAAGTTGCCCGATGGGCAAGGAACGGGGAACCTTATGCTGTGCACAAACCTGACATGAATAAACAAATTCCTTGACGTCTTTAGAAAGACCAGGCCACCATACTGAGCGAGAGACTAACTCCAATGTCTTAGAGACTCCTGGATGCCCTGAAACTTTGTTATCATGGAATTCCGTTAAAACAGTAACTCTCAAAAACTCAGGGACGTAAAGACGACCAGCAGGAGTAATTCTAGGAGCTTGGTGTTGAAGCTGTTTTAACTGGGTAAATAAATCTTGTGTGAGGCCCGCCCAGATGACCGAAGATGGAAGTATGGGGGTAACAGGATTGTTATTGTGAACCGGAAGAAAGCTATGTGACAGGGCATCAGCCTTAGTATTCTTGGAACCAGGCCTGAAAGTGATTATAAATTTGAAACGCGTAAAAAATAATGCCCAACGTGCCTGCCGGGCATTAAGCCGCTTAGCCGATTCAATGTATTGCAGGTTCTTATGGTCAGTCAATACCGAAATAGTATGTTTTGCTCCCTCCAGCCAATGCCTCCACTCCTCGAAAGCCCATTTTACCGCCAGTAACTCCCGATTACCAACGTCATAGTTGGATTCAGCGGAGGAGAATTTCCTGGACATAAAGGCACAAGGATGTAACTCCAGAGACTCCGGATCCTTTTGAGAAAGGATAGCCCCCACTCCAACCTCCGAGGCATCAACCTCCACCACAAAGGGCAATTCCGGATTAGGATGTCTGAGGACTGGAGCCGAAACAAAGGCTTGTTTCAAGGCCCGGAAGGACAACTCAGCTTCACGCGACCAGTTGGTAGGATCTGCTCCTTTCTTTGTCAGAGCTACAATGGGAGCAACCAGGTCAGAAAAAGAATGAATGAACCTCCTATAATAATTTGCAAACCCTAAAAAACGCTTAATTGCTTTTAAATTGGTGGGTTGCGCCCAACTAAGGATGGCCTGGAGTGTCTTTGGTTCCATGGAAAATCCCTGAGGGGAAATTATGTACCCTAAAAAAGATACTTCCGTGACATGAAACTCACACTTCTCCAGCTTGGCATATAAATGATTCTCACATAACTTTTGAAGAACCAGACGCACCTGGGTAACATGTTGTTCCATTGATTTAGAAAAAATCAGGATGTCGTCTAAGTAAACGACCACGAATTTCCCTAGGAAGTCACGGAGCACATCGTTAATGAGGTCTTGAAAAACTGCCGGAGCATTGGACAGGCCGAACGGAATCACCAGGTATTCGTAGTAACCCGACTGAGTACTGAAGGCCGCTTTCCACTCATCTCCAGATTTAATTCGGATGAGGTTGTACGCTCCTCTAAGGTCAATTTTAGAAAAAATCACAGCAGAACGTAACTGATCAAAGAGTACAGAAATCAACGGCAAAGGATAGGTGTTTTTAACTGAGATCTTATTCAGGGCTCTAAAATCAATGCAAGGTCTAAGCGAGCCATCCTTTTTCTCCACAAAGAAGAAGCCTGCACTTAAAGGAGATTTTGATGGTCTAATAAATCCTTTCTCAAGGCTCTCCTTTACATAATCATTCATAGCCGCAGTTTCTGGCCCGGATAATGCATATAATCTTCCCTTTGGCAATGCGGCACCAGGAATTAACTCAATAGCACAATCATAAGGCCGATGGGGAGGCAGAATGTCCGCATTGCCTTTGGAGAAAACATCAGCAAACTCCTGGTATTCCACCGGAATGAGTTCTGGAATGATAGCTGCTACTCTGACTGGAAACGTGATACATTCCTTATCACAAAAAGTACCCCAATGTGAAATCTCCCCCGACCGCCAATCAATGGTGGGATTATGAAAGGCCAGCCAAGGGTGACCCAGAACAACTGGAACTGCTGGGCAATGTGTAAGAAAGAACTCGATTTTCTCGGAATGTAGAGCTCCTACTGTAAGTAGTACAGGGGGTGTACGGAGAGAAATAATCCCACTAGACAGCGGACTCCCATCTAAGCCATGCATGGTGACACACCTACCCAAAGGTAACTGAGGAATGCCTAAGGCCTTAGCCCAAGTTAAATCCATAAAGTTTCCTGCAGCTCCACTGTCAACAAAAGCCGACACCGAAGAACTGAGGCTGCCAAAGGAAACTTTAACTGGGACTAAAAGGGAGTTATTCGAGGAGATAAGCTGCAGACCTAGGTGAACCCCCTCACAATTCACCTGGTCAAAGCGTTTCCCGACTTGTTCGGACAATTACGAGCAAAATGTCCCTTACCCCCACAGTACAGACAAAGACCAGAATTTTGCCTTCTGGCTCTTTCTTCAGGAGACAGCCGGGAGAGACCCATCTGCATGGTCTCCTCTACGTCTTCAGGAATGGAATATACACACGGACTTGACCTTACAGGTGCTCCTTTTTCAGCCCTCCGCTCTCTGAGACGACGATCAATCTTAATAGAAAGCTCCATGAGTTTATCGAGAGTCTCAGGAGCGGGGTACTGAAGGAGACTGTCTTTTATAGACTCTGATAAGCCGAGGCGAAACTGACTGCGCAGGGCTGGGTCATTCCAGCCACAGTCGTTCGACCAACGGCGAAACTCCGTACAATAAACCTCTGCAGGATTTCTACCCTGTCTGAGAGCGCGCAACTGACTTTCAGCGGACGCCTCTCTATCAGGGTCATCATACAAGAGCCCTAAAGACTCAAAAAAAGCGTCAACTGACAACAATGCCAGATCCTCTGCTCTTAAACCAAATGCCCAGGTCTGAGGATCCCCCTGGAGCAAAGAAATAATAAACCCGACCCGCTGAGATTCAGTACCCGAGGAAGTCGGTCTTAAACGAAAATAAAGTTTACAGGATTATTTAAAATTAAAAAACTCTTTTCTATCACCAGAAAAACGGTCAGGCAAATGCATCTTTGGTTCAGGGACTACCCTTGGGGAAGCTCGCAAAAGATCTTCCTGCGACTTCACCCGAAGAGAAAGATCCTGAACCATCTGAGTAAGTTCTTGAATCTGGCTGACTAAGAGCTGACCAGGATTTGGCCCTAAACCTGTTGGATTCATGAGGCCGATAAACTCTCACAAAACTGAATGAGAAAAAATTAAACCCCGTTTAATTTTAAGTTTTGGTATGGCCGGTAATAATGTTATGATTCCAGCACTCTGGTCAGAGAAGATCTTATGGCAAGGACTGGAGCACTGGAACGGAATGCTGGGGAAGGGAGCAGGACAGGAAAATAGCCCCTGGCGCCCTAACTCTGTTGTCTCACCCGTGTTGTCAGAAATCCCCTGCGAGACTATGGTTTCTTGAGCCCTTGGCAGCCGCGTTTGAAGGGCGGATTATGTCTGCCCAACTTCGATGCCCCCCGGTCTTAATGAGAGACAAAGGGAAACCCGAGACAGGGTGATAACAAGAGGCCCTCTAACTAAACAACCAGGCCAGGGGCTAAGCAAACTCAAAACTATAATATGTGCGGAGAAACCGCCAGGAAAAAGGACAACCAAAATATCCACTTGCCCAATTCTCCTACCCGGCACCGCCAAGTACCAGAGAGGACTTGTGGAAGCGGAACCCTCCGCAAATGCTCCAAACACAAAATATAAAAGGTAAAGCGGCTGAGCCGCAACACACGGCAGAGCCGCAACTCACGAACACCACTGGATATAAAACGGTGATCAGTCAGGACTCCAGGGAACCAAACGACCTCTTGGGATGAGATGACAACTCCCGAATACCGGACTTCTGTGGACTGGAATGACCGGATACAGCAGGACTGGAAACAGACTCTCAGCAAACAAAGGCAGCATGCAGGAAGCTATTACCGGCGTCTGTGAGAAGCCCTGGGAGTGTATTTAACAAGGAGTCCTCCAATCAGCTGCTAAAGGCTGATTAGAATAAATGCCGTGCAGCTGCCTTGCTGCACGGCCAGAGAGCAGGTGAATATCTTAATTTCCTAAAGCCTAGCAACGGGGAACGCGGTCCGCCAGTGGCGTCCCCGTTGCTAGGGTCCGTGCGGCTCAGCGCGCCCGGCGTCTAGCGTTGCTAGGGAGCCGGCGGCTGTACGTGCACGGCGTCTCTAGTTGCTAGGCGCCGGGCCGCGCAGACCATCAAGCGGACCCCGGCGCCTAACAGTATGACTCCCAAAAACAACAACCGCGTCATTGGGACCAACTGCGATTTTGGCAAGTTTAGGAGCCAACCATGTTGTTGAAGAACTGTCAGGGAGAGTAGATGTTTTGCACCAACTGGTCCCTGGATCTCGCCTTTATCAGGAGATCATCCAAGTACGGGATAATTGTGACTCCTTGCTTGCGAAGGAGAACCATAATTTCCGCCATCACCCTGGTGAAAATCCTCGGAGCCGTGGACAGACCAAACGGCAATGTCTGAAATTGGTAATGACAATCCTGAATTGCAAACCTTAGGTAGCTTGAGGCAGTGGCTAAATGGGAACATGTAAGTAGGCATCCTTTATGTCTACCAAAACCATGAAATCTCCGTCCTCCGGACTGGAGATCACTGCCCTGAGAAATTCCATCTTGAAATTGAATTTCTTTAGGAAGAAATTGAGGGATTTCAGATTTAAGATTGGTCTGACTGAGCCGTCCGGCTTCGGGACCACGAAGAGGCTTGAATAAAAACATTCTCCCTGCTGACTAAGGCCAATTTGAACAATCGGTGAGGGGGAACGTCTTGAAACCCCAGTTTGTACCCTTGGGACACTATTTGTAAAACCCACGAGTCCAGGTCCGAATGAATCCAGAACTGACTGAAGAGTTTTAGACGTGCCCCCACTGGTGTGGGCTCCTGCAAGAAAGCCCCAGTGTCATGCAGTGGATTTGGCAGAAGCAGAGGACAATCTCTGGTCCTGCGATCTTGAAGAGGCTACAGACCTCTTCCTTTTCCTTCCTCTACCTGCAAAGAAAGGGGAATCTTAACTTCTTGCATATCTATTGGGCCAAAATGACTGCGGTAGATAATGATGCGTCTTCATCCGTTGAGAGGGAACATAGGGCAAGAAGGTTGACTTACCATTGAAATGAGGATGCATCTTGCTGCCTTTCCAATGAAGCAAGTTTAATTTAGTAATAGGTGAAAAACCATCCTTACAAAGGTGTTAATCAGAGACTTGGCTTTGTGGACACTTTTCAGAGAACAAATTTGTTAGCATAAAAATAAAGCCAGAAAATGAAGAGCTGTTTAATCACTCAATTGGATTTTTCTGCCAGCATATTTTTTTTCTCTGCAACCCACTGCTAAATTGTGCTTCCTAGCTGTTTTTATAAAATCACTGAATCAAATCTAACTCTGATTACATCAGAGAAGGCCAGGTACCCTACACCATAACAGGGGGTTTGAAATTTTGACTTGTCTACTTAAATATCACCAAAATCTGATCACAAGTTTAATTACGTCCCTGGGTGGGATTGAACCACCAACCTTTTGGTTAATAGCCGAACACACTAACCGATTGCGCCACAGAGACACTTTGCAAAAAGTGCATACTGACAAAGGCTAATAGGCATACATCTAGAACGTTTCCTAGAAAAACATTAAAAAATCAATAATCTGGAGAGTTTTTGTAAGATGTTTCTTCCATCAACCAACGAAGAAACACATTGGTACTTTCCCATGATGAGTGAGTGCTTCAGGATCTCTTGCACTTACATGTGCAGCAGAGTACTGCAATGGAAGCATGCTGGACCCATAACCCAGAGGTAGGCAGATTGAAACTATCCTTTGCTATATGCATTTTTTTTGTTAATTTAAGTAATCAAAACTGGGATTGATATTTTTGCTCTTTTATTTTTACTTAAAGTACAATAACTTTTACCATTTTAATTTGTTTTAATAGTATATTGACAGTATAGTTTTCTTTCAAAAATCCACTTAATTTTCTTTACCCTGTTATTAAAATGGTAATTGACAAAAACAAACTACATTGTCACCAGAAGAGCAATACAAAATGTACAAGTGATATATTAAAATCATCTTTCCAGCTTGAATTTCAATGATGCATTGGGGCAACGATTTTGTGAGAAACACCTTCACCCTTAAATAAAGATTTTCGTAATTCCTTACCTGTGTGCTAATTAGATATCACCTTGTTTTCACATTAAACAGACTTCCACATGAGAAAGCAGCAAGGATGCAGTGGCGTTAATGTTTCCTGGTGTCAACCTGTATTATTTCAGTAGACATTGAAATGAGGATGCATCTTGCTGCCTTTCCAATGAAGCAAGTTTAATTTAGTAATCGGTGAAAAACCATCCCTACAAAGGTGTTAATCAGAGACTTGGCTTTGTGGACACTTTTCAGAGAACAAATTTGTTAGCATAAAAATAAAGCAAGAAAATTAAGAGCTGTTTAATCACGCAATTTGATTTTTTTGCCAGCATATTTCTTTTTCTCTGCAACCCACTGCTAAATTGTGCTTCCTAGATGTTTTTATAAAATCACTGAATCAAATCTAACTCTGATTACATCAGAGAAGGCCAGGTACCCTAAACTATAACAGGGGGTATGAAATTTGACTTGTCTACTTAAAGATCACCAAAATCTGATAACAAGGTCAATTACGTCCCTGGGTGGGATTGAACCACCAACCTTTTGGTTAATAGCCGTACATACTAACTGATTGCACCACAGAGACACTTTGCAAAAGTCCATACTGACAAAGGCTAATAAGCATTCATCTAAAACGTTTCCTAGCAAAACTTTAAAAAGTCAATAATCTGGAGAGTTTTTGTAAGATGTTTCTTCCATCAACCAACGAAGAAACACATTGGTACTTTCCCATGATGAGTGAGTGCTTCAGGATCTCTTGCACTTACATGTGCAGCAGAGTACTGCAATGGAAGCATGCTGGGCCCATAACCCAGAGGTAGGCAGATTGAAACTATCCTCTGCTATATGCATTTTTTTGTTTGTTAATTAAAGTAATCCAAAACTGGGATTGATATTTTGGCTCTTTTATTTTTACTTAAAGTACAATAACTTTTACCATTTTAATTTGTTTTAATAGTATATTGACAGTATTGTTTTCTTTCAAAAATCCACTTAATTTTCTTTACCCTATTAATAAAATGGTAATTGACAAAAACAAACTACATTGTCACCAGAAGAGCAATACAAAATGTACAAGTGATATATTAAATTCATCTTTCCAGCTTGAATTTCAATGATGCATTGGGTCAACAATTTTGTGAGAAACATCTTCACCCTTAAATAAAGATTTTCTTAATTCCTTACCTGTGTGCTAATTAGATATCACCTTGTTTTCACATTAAACAGACTTCCACATGAGAAAGCAGCAAGGATGCAGTGGCGTTAATGTTTCCTGGTGTCAACTTGTATTATTTCAGTAGACATTGAAATGAGGATGCATCTTGCTGCCTTTCCAATGAAGCAAGTTTAATTTAGTAATAGGTGAAAAACCATCCTTACAAAGGTGTTAATCAGAGACTTGGCTTTGTGGACACTTTTCAGAGAACAAATTTGTTAGCATAAAAATAAAGCCAGAAAATGAAGAGCTGTTTAATCACTCAATTGGATTTTTCTGCCAGCATATTTTTTTTCTCTGCAACCCACTGCTAAATTGTGCTTCCTAGCTGTTTTTTTATAAAATCATTGAATCAAATCTAACTCTGATTACATCAGAGAAGGCCAGGTACCCTACACAATAAGAGGGGGTTTGAAATTTTGACTTGTCTACTTAAATATCACCAAAATCTGATCACAAGGTCAATTACGTCCCTGGGTGGGATTGAACCACCAACCTTTTGGTTAATAGCCGAACACACTAACCGATTGCGCCACAGAGACACTTTGCAAAAAGTACATACTGACAAAGGCTAATAAGCATACATCTAGAACGTTTCCTAGAAAAACATTAAAAAATCAATAATCTGGAGAGTTTTTGTAAGATGTTTCTTCCATCAACCAACGAAGAAACACATTGGTACTTTCCCATGATGAGTGAGTGCTTCAGGATCTCTTGCACTTACATGTGCAGCAGAGTACTGCAATGGAAGCATGCTGGACCCATAACCCAGAGGTAGGCAGATTGAAACTATCCTTTGCTATATGCATTTTTTTTGTTAATTTAAGTAATCAAAACTGGGATTGATATTTTTGCTCTTTTATTTTTACTTAAAGTACAATAACTTTTACCATTTTAATTTGTTTTAATAGTATATTGACAGTATAGTTTTCTTTCAAAAATCCACTTCATTTTCTTTACCCTGTTATTAAAATGGTAATTGACAAAAACAAACTACATTGTCACCAGAAGAGCAATACAAAATGTACAAGTGATATATTAAAATCATCTTTCCAGCTTGAATTTCAATGATGCATTGGGGCAACAATTTTGTGAGAAACATCTTAACCCTTAAATAAAGATTTTCGTAATTCCTTACCTGTGTGCTAATTAGATATCACCTTGTTTTCACATTAAACAGACTTCCACATGAGAAAGCAGCAAGGATGCAGTGGCGTTAATGTTTCCTGGTGTCAACCTGTATTATTTCAGTAGACATTGAAATGAGGATGCATCTTGCTGCCTTTCCAATGAAGCAAGTTTAATTTAGTAATAGGTGAAAAACCATCCTTACAAAGGTGTTAATCAGAGACTTGGCTTTGTGGACACTTTTCAGAGAACAAATTTGTTAGCATAAAAATAAAGCCAGAAAATGAAGAGCTGTTTAATCACTCAATTGGATTTTTCTGCCAGCATATTTTTTTTCTCTGCAACCCACTGCTAAATTGTGCTTCCTAGCTGTTTTTATAAAATCACTGAATCAAATCTAACTCTGATTACATCAGAGAAGGCCAGGTACCCTACACCATAACAGGGGGTTTGAAATTTTGACTTGTCTACTTAAATATCACCAAAATCTGATCACAAGTTTAATTACGTCCCTGGGTGGGATTGAACCACCAACCTTTTGGTTAATAGCCGAACACACTAACCGATTGCGCCACAGAGACACTTTGCAAAAAGTGCATACTGACAAAGGCTAATAGGCATACATCTAGAACGTTTCCTAGAAAAACATAAAAAAATCAATAATCTGGAGAGTTTTTGTAAGATGTTTCTTCCATCAACCAACGAAGAAACACATTGGTACTTTCCCATGATGAGTGAGTGCTTCAGGATCTCTTGCACTTACATGTGCAGCAGAGTACTGCAATGGAAGCATGCTGGACCCATAACCCAGAGGTAGGCAGATTGAAACTATCCTTTGCTATATGCATTTTTTTTGTTAATTTAAGTAATCAAAACTGGGATTGATATTTTTGCTCTTTTATTTTTACTTAAAGTACAATAACTTTTACCATTTTAATTTGTTTTAATAGTATATTGACAGTATAGTTTTCTTTCAAAAATCCACTTAATTTTCTTTACCCTGTTATTAAAATGGTAATTGACAAAAACAAACTACATTGTCACCAGAAGAGCAATACAAAATGTACAAGTGATATATTAAAATCATCTTTCCAGCTTGAATTTCAATGATGCATTGGGGCAACGATTTTGTGAGAAACATCTTCACCCTTAAATAAAGATTTTCGTAATTCCTTACCTGTGTGCTAATTAGATATCACCTTGTTTTCACATTAAACAGACTTCCACATGAGAAAGCAGCAAGGATGCAGTGGCGTTAATGTTTCCTGGTGTCAACCTGTATTATTTCAGTAGACATTGAAATGAGGATGCATCTTGCTGCCTTTCCAATGAAGCAAGTTTAATTTAGTAATCGGTGAAAAACCATCCCTACAAAGGTGTTAATCAGAGACTTGGCTTTGTGGACACTTTTCAGAGAACAAATTTGTTAGCATAAAAATAAAGCAAGAAAATTAAGAGCTGTTTAATCACGCAATTTGATTTTTTTGCCAGCATATTTCTTTTTCTCTGCAACCCACTGCTAAATTGTGCTTCCTAGATGTTTTTATAAAATCACTGAATCAAATCTAACTCTGATTACATCAGAGAAGGCCAGGTACCCTAAACCATAACAGGGGGTATGAAATTTGACTTGTCTACTTAAAGATCACCAAAATCTGATAACAAGGTCAATTACGTCCCTGGGTGGGATTGAACCACCAACCTTTTGGTTAATAGCCGTACACACTAACTGATTGCGCCACAGAGACACTTTGCAAAAGTACATACTGACAAAGGCTAATAAGCATTCATCTAAAACGTTTCCTAGAAAAACTTAAAAAAGTCAATAATCTGGAGAGTTTTTGTAAGATGTTTCTTCCATCAACCAACGAAGAAACACATTGGTACTTTCCCATGATGAGTGAGTGCTTCAGGATCTCTTGCACTTACATGTGCAGCAGAGTACTGCAATGGAAGCATGCTGGGCCCATAACCCAGAGGTAGGCAGATTGAAACTATCCTCTGCTATATGCATTTTTTTGTTTGTTAATTAAAGTAATCCAAAACTGGGATTGATATTTTGGCTCTTTTATTTTTACTTAAAGTACAATAACTTTTAGCATTGTAATTTGTTTTAATAGTATATTGACAGTATTGTTTTCTTTCAAAAATCCACTTAATTCTCTTTACCCTATTATTAAAATGGTAATTGACAAAAACAAACTACATTGTCACCAGAAGAGCAATACAAAATGTACAAGTGATATATTAAAATCATCTTTCCAGCTTAAATTTCAATGATGCATTGGGGCAACGATTTTGTGAGAAACATCTTCACCCTTAAATAAAGATTTTCTTAATTCCTTACCTGTGTGCTAATTAGATATCACCTTGTTTTCACATTAAACAGACTTCCACATGAGAAAGCAGCAAGGATGCAGTGGCGTTAATGTTTCCTGGTGTCAACCTGTATTATTTCAGTAGACATTGAAATGAGGATGCATCTTGCTGCCTTTCCAATGAAGCAAGTTTAATTTAGTAATAGGTGAAAAACCATCCTTACAAAGGTGTTAATCAGAGACTTGGCTTTGTGGACACTTTTCAGAGAACAAATTTGTTAGCATAAAAATAAAGCCAGAAAATAAAGAGCTGTTTAATCACTCAATTGGATTTTTCTGCCAGCATATTTGTTTTCTCTGCAACCCACTGCTAAATTGTGCTTCCTAGCTGTTTTTATAAAATCACTGAATCAAATCTAACTCTGATTACATCAGAGAAGGCCAGGTACCCTACACCATAACAGGGGGTTTGAAATTTTGACTTGTCTACTTAAAGATCACCAAAATCTGACAACAAGGTCAATTACGTCCCTGGGTGGGATTGAACCACCAACCTTTTGGTTAATAGCCATACATACTAACTGATTGCGCCACAGAGACTCTTTGCAAAAGTCCATACTGACAAAGGCTAATAAGCATTCATCTAAAACGTTTCCTAGAAAAACTTTAAAAAGTCAATAATCTGGAGAGTTTTTGTAAGATGTTTCTTCCATCAACCAACGAAGAAACACATTGGTACTTTCCCATGATGAGTGAGTGCTTCAGGATCTCTTGCACTTACATGTGCAGCAGAGTACTGCAATGGAAGCATGCTGGGCCCATAACCCAGAGGTAGGCAGATTGAAACTATCCTCTGCTATATGCATTTTTTTTTGTTAATTAAAGTAATCCAAAACTGGGATTGATATTTTGTCTCTTTTATTTTTACTTAAAGTACAATAACTTTTACCATTTTAATTTGTTTTAATAGTATATTGACAGTATTGTTTTCTTTCAAAAATCCACTTAATTTTCTTTACCCTATTAATAAAATGGTAATTGACAAAAACAAACTACATTGTCACCAGAAGAGCAATACAAAATGTACAAGTGATATATTAAAATCATCTTTCCAGCTTGAATTTCAATGATGCATTGGGGCAACGATTTTGTGAGAAACATCTTCACCCTTAAATAAAGATTTTCTTAATTCCTTACCTGTGTGCTAATTAGATATCACCTTGTTTTCACATTAAACAGACTTCCACATGAGAAAGCAGCAAGGATGCAGTGGCGTTAATGTTTCCTGGTGTCAACCTGTATTATTTCAGTAGACATTGAAATGAGGATGCATCTTGCTGCCTTTCCAATGAAGCAAGTTTAATTTAGTAATAGGTGAAAAACCATCCTTACAAAGGTGTTAATCAGAGACTTGGCTTTGTGGACACTTTTCAGAGAACAAATTTGTTAGCATAAAAATAAAGCCAGAAAATGAAGAGCTGTTTAATCACTCAATTGGATTTTTCTGCCAGCATATTTTTTTTCTCTGCAACCCACTGCTAAATTGTGCTTCCTAGCTGTTTTTATAAAATCACTGAATCAAATCTAACTCTGATTACATCAGAGAAGGCCAGGTACCCTACACCATAACAGGGGGTTTGAAATTTTGACTTGTCTACTTAAATATCACCAAAATCTGATCACAAGTTTAATTACGTCCCTGGGTGGGATTGAACCACCAACCTTTTGGTTAATAGCCGAACACACTAACCGATTGCGCCACAGAGACACTTTGCAAAAAGTGCATACTGACAAAGGCTAATAGGCATACATCTAGAACGTTTCCTAGAAAAACATAAAAAAATCAATAATCTGGAGAGTTTTTGTAAGATGTTTCTTCCATCAACCAACGAAGAAACACATTGGTACTTTCCCATGATGAGTGAGTGCTTCAGGATCTCTTGCACTTACATGTGCAGCAGAGTACTGCAATGGAAGCATGCTGGACCCATAACCCAGAGGTAGGCAGATTGAAACTATCCTTTGCTATATGCATTTTTTTTGTTAATTTAAGTAATCAAAACTGGGATTGATATTTTTGCTCTTTTATTTTTACTTAAAGTACAATAACTTTTACCATTTTAATTTGTTTTAATAGTATATTGACAGTATAGTTTTCTTTCAAAAATCCACTTAATTTTCTTTACCCTGTTATTAAAATGGTAATTGACAAAAACAAACTACATTGTCACCAGAAGAGCAATACAAAATGTACAAGTGATATATTAAAATCATCTTTCCAGCTTGAATTTCAATGATGCATTGGGGCAACGATTTTGTGAGAAACATCTTCACCCTTAAATAAAGATTTTCGTAATTCCTTACCTGTGTGCTAATTAGATATCACCTTGTTTTCACATTAAACAGACTTCCACATGAGAAAGCAGCAAGGATGCAGTGGCGTTAATGTTTCCTGGTGTCAACCTGTATTATTTCAGTAGACATTGAAATGAGGATGCATCTTGCTGCCTTTCCAATGAAGCAAGTTTAATTTAGTAATCGGTGAAAAACCATCCCTACAAAGGTGTTAATCAGAGACTTGGCTTTGTGGACACTTTTCAGAGAACAAATTTGTTAGCATAAAAATAAAGCAAGAAAATTAAGAGCTGTTTAATCACGCAATTTGATTTTTTTGCCAGCATATTTCTTTTTCTCTGCAACCCACTGCTAAATTGTGCTTCCTAGATGTTTTTATAAAATCACTGAATCAAATCTAACTCTGATTACATCAGAGAAGGCCAGGTACCCTAAACCATAACAGGGGGTATGAAATTTGACTTGTCTACTTAAAGATCACCAAAATCTGATAACAAGGTCAATTACGTCCCTGGGTGGGATTGAACCACCAACCTTTTGGTTAATAGCCGTACACACTAACTGATTGCGCCACAGAGACACTTTGCAAAAGTACATACTGACAAAGGCTAATAAGCATTCATCTAAAACGTTTCCTAGAAAAACTTAAAAAAGTCAATAATCTGGAGAGTTTTTGTAAGATGTTTCTTCCATCAACCAACGAAGAAACACATTGGTACTTTCCCATGATGAGTGAGTGCTTCAGGATCTCTTGCACTTACATGTGCAGCAGAGTACTGCAATGGAAGCATGCTGGGCCCATAACCCAGAGGTAGGCAGATTGAAACTATCCTCTGCTATATGCATTTTTTTGTTTGTTAATTAAAGTAATCCAAAACTGGGATTGATATTTTGGCTCTTTTATTTTTACTTAAAGTACAATAACTTTTAGCATTGTAATTTGTTTTAATAGTATATTGACAGTATTGTTTTCTTTCAAAAATCCACTTAATTCTCTTTACCCTATTATTAAAATGGTAATTGACAAAAACAAACTACATTGTCACCAGAAGAGCAATACAAAATGTACAAGTGATATATTAAAATCATCTTTCCAGCTTAAATTTCAATGATGCATTGGGGCAACGATTTTGTGAGAAACATCTTCACCCTTAAATAAAGATTTTCTTAATTCCTTACCTGTGTGCTAATTAGATATCACCTTGTTTTCACATTAAACAGACTTCCACATGAGAAAGCAGCAAGGATGCAGTGGCGTTAATGTTTCCTGGTGTCAACCTGTATTATTTCAGTAGACATTGAAATGAGGATGCATCTTGCTGCCTTTCCAATGAAGCAAGTTTAATTTAGTAATAGGTGAAAAACCATCCTTACAAAGGTGTTAATCAGAGACTTGGCTTTGTGGACACTTTTCAGAGAACAAATTTGTTAGCATAAAAATAAAGCCAGAAAATAAAGAGCTGTTTAATCACTCAATTGGATTTTTCTGCCAGCATATTTGTTTTCTCTGCAACCCACTGCTAAATTGTGCTTCCTAGCTGTTTTTATAAAATCACTGAATCAAATCTAACTCTGATTACATCAGAGAAGGCCAGGTACCCTACACCATAACAGGGGGTTTGAAATTTTGACTTGTCTACTTAAAGATCACCAAAATCTGACAACAAGGTCAATTACGTCCCTGGGTGGGATTGAACCACCAACCTTTTGGTTAATAGCCATACATACTAACTGATTGCGCCACAGAGACTCTTTGCAAAAGTCCATACTGACAAAGGCTAATAAGCATTCATCTAAAACGTTTCCTAGAAAAACTTTAAAAAGTCAATAATCTGGAGAGTTTTTGTAAGATGTTTCTTCCATCAACCAACGAAGAAACACATTGGTACTTTCCCATGATGAGTGAGTGCTTCAGGATCTCTTGCACTTACATGTGCAGCAGAGTACTGCAATGGAAGCATGCTGGGCCCATAACCCAGAGGTAGGCAGATTGAAACTATCCTCTGCTATATGCATTTTTTTTTGTTAATTAAAGTAATCCAAAACTGGGATTGATATTTTGTCTCTTTTATTTTTACTTAAAGTACAATAACTTTTACCATTTTAATTTGTTTTAATAGTATATTGACAGTATTGTTTTCTTTCAAAAATCCACTTAATTTTCTTTACCCTATTAATAAAATGGTAATTGACAAAAACAAACTACATTGTCACCAGAAGAGCAATACAAAATGTACAAGTGATATATTAAAATCATCTTTCCAGCTTGAATTTCAATGATGCATTGGGGCAACGATTTTGTGAGAAACATCTTCACCCTTAAATAAAGATTTTCTTAATTCCTTACCTGTGTGCTAATTAGATATCACCTTGTTTTCACATTAAACAGACTTCCACATGAGAAAGCAGCAAGGATGCAGTGGCGTTAATGTTTCCTGGTGTCAACCTGTATTATTTCAGTAGACATTGAAATGAGGATGCATCTTGCTGCCTTTCCAATGAAGCAAGTTTAATTTAGTAATAGGTGAAAAACCATCCTTACAAAGGTGTTAATCAGAGACTTGGCTTTGTGGACACTTTTCAGAGAACAAATTTGTTAGCATAAAAATAAAGCCAGAAAATGAAGAGCTGTTTAATCACTCAATTGGATTTTTCTGCCAGCATATTTTTTTTCTCTGCAACCCACTGCTAAATTGTGCTTCCTAGCTGTTTTTTATAAAATCACTGAATCAAATCTAACTCTGATTACATCAGAGAAGGCCAGGTACCCTACACAATAAGAGGGGGTTTGAAATTTTGACTTGTCTACTTAAATATCACCAAAATCTGATCACAAGGTCAATTACGTCCCTGGGTGGGATTGAACCACCAACCTTTTGGTTAATAGCCGAACACACTAACCGATTGCGCCACAGAGACACTTTGCAAAAAGTACATACTGACAAAGGCTAATAAGCATGCATCTAGAACGTTTCCTAGAAAAACATTAAAAAATCAATAATCTGGAGAGTTTTTGTAAGATGTTTCTTCCATCAACCAACGAAGAAACACATTGGTACTTTCCCATGATGAGTGAGTGCTTCAGGATCTCTTGCACTTACATGTGCAGCAGAGTACTGCAATGGAAGCATGCTGGACCCATAACCCAGAGGTAGGCAGATTGAAACTATCCTTTGCTATATGCATTTTTTTTGTTAATTTAAGTAATCAAAACTGGGATTGATATTTTTGCTCTTTTATTTTTGCTTAAAGTACAATAACTTTTACCATTTTAATTTGTTTTTATAGTATATTGACAGTATAGTTTTCTTTCAAAAATCCACTTAATTTTCTTTACCCTGTTATTAAAATGGTAATTGACAAAAACAAACTACATTGTCACCAGAAGAGCAATACAAAATGTACAAGTGATATATTAAAATCATCTTTCCAGCTTGAATTTCAATGATGCATTGGGGCAACAATTTTGTGAGAAACATCTTCACCCTTAAATAAAGATTTTCGTAATTCCTTACCTGTGTGCTAATTAGATATCACCTTGTTTTCACATTAAACAGACTTCCACATGAGAAAGCAGCAAGGATGCAGTGGCGTTAATGTTTCCTGGTGTCAACCTGTATTATTTCAGTAGACATTGAAATGAGGATGCATCTTGCTGCCTTTCCAATGAAGCAAGTTTAATTTAGTAATAGGTGAAAAACCATCCTTACAAAGGTGTTAATCAGAGACTTGGCTTTGTGGACACTTTTCAGAGAACAAATTTGTTAGCATAAAAATAAAGCCAGAAAATGAAGAGCTGTTTAATCACTCAATTGGATTTTTCTGCCAGCATATTTTTTTTCTCTGCAACCCACTGCTAAATTGTGCTTCCTAGCTGTTTTTATAAAATCACTGAATCAAATCTAACTCTGATTACATCAGAGAAGGCCAGGTACCCTACACCATAACAGGGGGTTTGAAATTTTGACTTGTCTACTTAAATATCACCAAAATCTGATCACAAGTTTAATTACGTCCCTGGGTGGGATTGAACCACCAACCTTTTGGTTAATAGCCAAACACACTAACCGATTGCGCCACAGAGACACTTTGCAAAATATGCATACTGACAAAGGCTAATAGGCATACATCTAGAACGTTTCCTAGAAAAACATTAAAAAATCAATAATCTGGAGAGTTTTTGTAAGATGTTTCTTCCATCAACCAACGAAGAAACACATTGGTACTTTCCCATGATGAGTGAGTGCTTCAGGATCTCTTGCACTTACATGTGCAGCAGAGTACTGCAATGGAAGCATGCTGGACCCATAACCCAGAGGTAGGCAGATTGAAACTATCCTTTGCTATATGCATTTTTTTTGTTAATTTAAGTAATCAAAACTGGGATTGATATTTTTGCTCTTTTATTTTTACTTAAAGTACAATAACTTTTACCATTTTAATTTGTTTTAATAGTATATTGACAGTATAGTTTTCTTTCAAAAATCCACTTCATTTTCTTTACCCTGTTATTAAAATGGTAATTGACAAAAACAAACTACATTGTCACCAGAAGAGCAATACAAAATGTACAAGTGATATATTAAAATCATCTTTCCAGCTTGAATTTCAATGATGCATTGGGGCAACGATTTTGTGAGAAACATCTTCACCCTTAAATAAAGATTTTCGTAATTCCTTACCTGTGTGCTAATTAGATATCACCTTGTTTTCACATTAAACAGACTTCCACATGAGAAAGCAGCAAGGATGCAGTGGCGTTAATGTTTCCTGGTGTCAACCTGTATTATTTCAGTAGACATTGAAATGAGGATGCATCTTGCTGCCTTTCCAATGAAGCAAGTTTAATTTAGTAATCGGTGAAAAACCATCCCTACAAAGGTGTTAATCAGAGACTTGGCTTTGTGGACACTTTTCAGAGAACAAATTTGTTAGCATAAAAATAAAGCAAGAAAATTAAAAGCTGTTTAATCACGCAATTTGATTTTTTTGCCAGCATATTTCTTTTTCTCTGCAACCCACTGCTAAATTGTGCTTCCTAGATGTTTTTATAAAATCACTGAATCAAATCTAACTCTGATTACATCAGAGAAGGCCAGGTACCCTAAACCATAACAGGGGGTATGAAATTTGACTTGTCTACTTAAAGATCACCAAAATCTGATAACAAGGTCAATTACGTCCCTGGGTGGGATTGAACCACCAACCTTTTGGTTAATAGCCGTACACACTAACTGATTGCGCCACAGAGACACTTTGCAAAAGTACATACTGACAAAGGCTAATAAGCATTCATCTAAAACGTTTCCTAGAAAAACTTAAAAAAGTCAATAATCTGGAGAGTTTTTGTAAGATGTTTCTTCCATCAACCAACGAAGAAACACATTGGTACTTTCCCATGATGAGTGAGTGCTTCAGGATCTCTTGCACTTACATGTGCAGCAGAGTACTGCAATGGAAGCATGCTGGACCCATAACCCAGAGGTAGGCAGATTGAAACTATCCTTTGCTATATGCATTTTTTTTGTTAATTTAAGTAATCAAAACTGGGATTGATATTTTTGCTCTTTTATTTTTACTTAAAGTACAATAACTTTTACCATTTTAATTTGTTTTAATAGTATATTGACAGTATAGTTTTCTTTCAAAAATCCACTTCATTTTCTTTACCCTGTTATTAAAATGGTAATTGACAAAAACAAACTACATTGTCACCAGAAGAGCAATACAAAATGTACAAGTGATATATTAAAATCATCTTTCCAGCTTGAATTTCAATGATGCATTGGGGCAACGATTTTGTGAGAAACATCTTCACCCTTAAATAAAGATTTTCTTAATTCCTTACCTGTGTGCTAATTAGATATCACCTTGTTTTCACATTAAACAGACTTCCACATGAGAAAGCAGCAAGGATGCAGTGGCGTTAATGTTTCCTGGTGTCAACCTGTATTATTTCAGTAGACATTGAAATGAGGATGCATCTTGCTGCCTTTCCAATGAAGCAAGTTTAATTTAGTAATCGGTGAAAAACCATCCCTACAAAGGTGTTAATCAGAGACTTGGCTTTGTGGACACTTTTCAGAGAACAAATTTGTTAGCATAAAAATAAAGCAAGAAAATTAAAAGCTGTTTAATCACGCAATTTGATTTTTTTGCCAGCATATTTCTTTTTCTCTGCAACCCACTGCTAAATTGTGCTTCCTAGATGTTTTTATAAAATCACTGAATCAAATCTAACTCTGATTACATCAGAGAAGGCCAGGTACCCTAAACCATAACAGGGGGTATGAAATTTGACTTGTCTACTTAAAGATCACCAAAATCTGATAACAAGGTCAATTACGTCCCTGGGTGGGATTGAACCACCAACCTTTTGGTTAATAGCCGTACACACTAACTGATTGCGCCACAGAGACACTTTGCAAAAGTACATACTGACAAAGGCTAATAAGCATTCATCTAAAACGTTTCCTAGAAAAACTTAAAAAAGTCAATAATCTGGAGAGTTTTTGTAAGATGTTTCTTCCATCAACCAACGAAGAAACACATTGGTACTTTCCCATGATGAGTGAGTGCTTCAGGATCTCTTGCACTTACATGTGCAGCAGAGTACTGCAATGGAAGCATGCTGGGCCCATAACCCAGAGGTAGGCAGATTGAAACTATCCTCTGCTATATGCATTTTTTTGTTTGTTAATTAAAGTAATCCAAAACTGGGATTGATATTTTGGCTCTTTTATTTTTACTTAAAGTACAATAACTTTTAGCATTGTAATTTGTTTTAATAGTATATTGACAGTATTGTTTTCTTTCAAAAATCCACTTAATTCTCTTTACCCTATTATTAAAATGGTAATTGACAAAAACAAACTACATTGTCACCAGAAGAGCAATACAAAATGTACAAGTGATATATTAAAATCATCTTTCCAGCTTGAATTTCAATGATGCATTGGGGCAACGATTTTGTGAGAAACATCTTCACCCTTAAATAAAGATTTTCTTAATTCCTTACCTGTGTGCTAATTAGATATCACCTTGTTTTCACATTAAACAGACTTCCACATGAGAAAGCAGCAAGGATGCAGTGGCGTTAATGTTTCCTGGTGTCAACCTGTATTATTTCAGTAGACATTGAAATGAGGATGCATCTTGCTGCCTTTCCAATGAAGCAAGTTTAATTTAGTAATAGGTGAAAAACCATCCTTACAAAGGTGTTAATCAGAGACTTGGCTTTGTGGACACTTTTCAGAGAACAAATTTGTTAGCATAAAAATAAAGCCAGAAAATAAAGAGCTGTTTAATCACTCAATTGGATTTTTCTGCCAGCATATTTGTTTTCTCTGCAACCCACTGCTAAATTGTGCTTCCTAGCTGTTTTTATAAAATCACTGAATCAAATCTAACTCTGATTACATCAGAGAAGGCCAGGTACCCTACACCATAACAGGGGGTTTGAAATTTTGACTTGTCTACTTAAAGATCACCAAAATCTGATAACAAGGTCAATTAGGTCCCTGGGTGGGATTGAACCACCAACCTTTTGGTTAATAGCCATACATACTAACTGATTGCGCCACAGAGACACTTTGCAAAAGTCCATACTGACAAAGGCTAATAAGCATTCATCTAAAACGTTTCCTAGCAAAACTTTAAAAAGTCAATAATCTGGAGAGTTTTTGTAAGATGTTTCTTCCATCAACCAACGAAGAAACACATTGGTACTTTCCCATGATGAGTGAGTGCTTCAGGATCTCTTGCACTTACATGTGCAGCAGAGTACTGCAATGGAAGCATGCTGGGCCCATAACCCAGAGGTAGGCAGATTGAAACTATCCTCTGCTATATGCATTTTTTTTTGTTAATTAAAGTAATCCAAAACTGGGATTGATATTTTGTCTCTTTTATTTTTACTTAAAGTACAATAACTTTTACAATTTTAATTTGTTTTAATAGTATATTGACAGTATTGTTTTCTTTCAAAAATCCACTTAATTTTCTTTACCCTATTAATAAAATGGTAATTGACAAAAACAAACTACATTGTCACCAGAAGAGTAATACAAAATGTACAAGTGATATATTAAATTCATCTTTCCAGCTTGAATTTCAATGATGCATTGGGTCAACAATTTTGTGAGAAACATCTTCACCCTTAAATAAAGATTTTCTTAATTCCTTACCTGTGTGCTAATTAGATATCACCTTGTTTTCACATTAAACAGACTTCCACATGAGAAAGCAGCAAGGATGCAGTGGCGTTAATGTTTCCTGGTGTCAACTTGTATTATTTCAGTAGACATTGAAATGAGGATGCATCTTGCTGCCTTTCCAATGAAGCAAGTTTAATTTAGTAATAGGTGAAAAACCATCCTTACAAAGGTGTTAATCAGAGACTTGGCTTTGTGGACACTTTTCAGAGAACAAATTTGTTAGCATAAAAATAAAGCCAGAAAATGAAGAGCTGTTTAATCACTCAATTGGATTTTTCTGCCAGCATATTTTTTTTCTCTGCAACCCACTGCTAAATTGTGCTTCCTAGCTGTTTTTTATAAAATCACTGAATCAAATCTAACTCTGATTATATCAGAGAAGGCCAGGTACCCTACACAATAAGAGGGGGTTTGAAATTTTGACTTGTCTACTTAAATATCACCAAAATCTGATCACAAGGTCAATTACGTCCCTGGGTGGGATTGAACCACCAACCTTTTGGTTAATAGCCGAACACACTAACCGATTGCGCCACAGAGACACTTTGCAAAAAGTAAATACTGACAAAGGCTAATAAGCATACATCTAGAACGTTTCCTAGAAAAACATTAAAAAATCAATAATCTGGAGAGTTTTTGTAAGATGTTTCTTCCATCAACCAACGAAGAAACACATTGGTACTTTCCCATGATGAGTGAGTGCTTCAGGATCTCTTGCACTTACATGTGCAGCAGAGTACTGCAATGGAAGCATGCTGGACCCATAACCCAGAGGTAGGCAGATTGAAACTATCCTTTGCTATATGCATTTTTTTTTGTTAATTTAAGTAATCAAAACTGGGATTGATATTTTTGCTCTTTTATTTTTACTTAAAGTACAATAACTTTTACCATTTTAATTTGTTTTAATAGTATATTGACAGTATAGTTTTCTTTCAAAAATCCACTTAATTTTCTTTACCCTATTATTAAAATGGTAATTGACAAAAAAAACTACATTGTCACCAGAAGAGAAATACAAAATGTACAAGTGATATATTAAAATCATCTTTCCAGCTTGAATTTCAATGATGCATTGGGGCAACAATTTTGTGAGAAACATCTTCACCCTTAAATAAAGATTTTCTTAATTCCTTACCTGTGTGCTAATTAGATATCACCTTGTTTTCACATTAAACAGACTTCCACATGAGAAAGCAGCAAGGATGCAGTGGCGTTAATGTTTCCTGGTTTCAACCTGTATTATTTCAGTAGACATTGAAATGAGGATGCATCTTGCTGCCTTTCCAATGAAGCAAGTTTAATTTAGTAATAGGTGAAAAACCATCCCTACAAAGGTGTTAATCAGAGACTTGGCTTTGTGGACACTTTTCAGAGAACAAATTTGTTAGCATAAAAATAAAGCCAGAAAATGAAGAGCTGTTTAATCACGCAATTTGATTTTTTTGCCAGCATATTTCTTTTTCTCTGCAACCCACTGCTAAATTGTGCTTCCTAGATGTTTTTATAAAATCACTGAATCAAATCTAACTCTGATTACATCAGAGAAGGCCAGGTACCCTACACAATAACAGGGGGTATGAAATTTGACTTGTCTACTTAAAGATCACCAAAATCTGATAACAAGGTCAATTACGTCCCTGGGTGGGATTGAACCACCAACCTTTTGGTTAATAGCCGTACACACTAACTGATTGCGCCACAGAGACACTTTGCAAAAGTACATACTGACAAATGCTAATAAGCATTCATCTAAAACGTTTCCTAGAAAAACTTAAAAAAGTCAATAATCTGGAGAGTTTTTGTAAGATGTTTCTTCTATCAACCAACGAAGAAACACATTGGTACTTTCCCATGATGAGTGAGTGCTTCAGGATCTCTTGCACTTACATGTGCAGCAGAGTACAGCAATGGAAGCATGCTGGGCCCATAACCCAGAGGTAGGCAGATTGAAACTATCCTCTGCTATATGCATTTTTTTTTGTTAATTAAAGTAATCCAAAACTGGGATTGATATTTTGGCTCTTTTATTTTTACTTAAAGTACAATAACTTTTACCATTTTAATTTGTTTTAATAGTATATTGACAGTATTGTTTCTTTCAAAAATCCACTTCATTTTCTTTACCCTATTATTAAAATGGTGATTGACAAAAACAAACTACATTGTCACCAGAAGAGCAATACAAAATGTACAAGTGATATATTAAAATCATCTTTCCAGCTTGAATTTCAATGATGCATTGGGGCAACAATTTTGTGAGAAACATCTTCACCCTTAAATAAAGATTTTCGTAATTCCTTACCTGTGTGCTAATTAGATATCACCTTGTTTTCACATTAAACAGACTTCCACATGAGAAAGCAGCAAGGATGCAGTGGCGTTAATGTTTCCTGGTGTCAACCTGTATTATTTCAGTAGACATTGAAATGAGGATGCATCTTGCTGCCTTTCCAATGAAGCAAGTTTAATTTAGTAATAGGTGAAAAACCATCCTTACAAAGGTGTTAATCAGAGACTTGGCTTTGTGGACACTTTTCAGAGAACAAATTTGTTAGCATAAAAATAAAGCCAGAAAATGAAGAGCTGTTTAATCACTCAATTGGATTTTTCTGCCAGCATATTTTTTTTCTCTGCAACCCACTGCTAAATTGTGCTTCCTAGCTGTTTTTATAAAATCACTGAATCAAATCTAACTCTGATTACATCAGAGAAGGCCAGGTACCCTACACCATAACAGGGGGTTTGAAATTTTGACTTGTCTACTTAAATATCACCAAAATCTGATCACAAGTTTAATTACGTCCCTGGGTGGGATTGAACCACCAACCTTTTGGTTAATAGCCGAACACACTAACCGATTGCGCCACAGAGACACTTTGCAAAAAGTGCATACTGACAAAGGCTAATAGGCATACATCTAGAACGTTTCCTAGAAAAACATTAAAAAATCAATAATCTGGAGAGTTTTTGTAAGATGTTTCTTCCATCAACCAACGAAGAAACACATTGGTACTTTCCCATGATGAGTGAGTGCTTCAGGATCTCTTGCACTTACATGTGCAGCAGAGTACTGCAATGGAAGCATGCTGGACCCATAACCCAGAGGTAGGCAGATTGAAACTATCCTTTGCTATATGCATTTTTTTTGTTAATTTAAGTAATCAAAACTGGGATTGATATTTTTGCTCTTTTATTTTTACTTAAAGTACAATAACTTTTACCATTTTAATTTGTTTTAATAGTATATTGACAGTATAGTTTTCTTTCAAAAATCCACTTAATTTTCTTTACCCTGTTATTAAAATGGTAATTGACAAAAACAAACTACATTGTCACCAGAAGAGCAATACAAAATGTACAAGTGATATATTAAAATCATCTTTCCAGCTTGAATTTCAATGATGCATTGGGGCAACGATTTTGTGAGAAACATCTTCACCCTTAAATAAAGATTTTCGTAATTCCTTACCTGTGTGCTAATTAGATATCACCTTGTTTTCACATTAAACAGACTTCCACATGAGAAAGCAGCAAGGATGCAGTGGCGTTAATGTTTCCTGGTGTCAACCTGTATTATTTCAGTAGACATTGAAATGAGGATGCATCTTGCTGCCTTTCCAATGAAGCAAGTTTAATTTAGTAATCGGTGAAAAACCATCCCTACAAAGGTGTTAATCAGAGACTTGGCTTTGTGGACACTTTTCAGAGAACAAATTTGTTAGCATAAAAATAAAGCAAGAAAATTAAGAGCTGTTTAATCACGCAATTTGATTTTTTTGCCAGCATATTTCTTTTTCTCTGCAACCCACTGCTAAATTGTGCTTCCTAGATGTTTTTATAAAATCACTGAATCAAATCTAACTCTGATTACATCAGAGAAGGCCAGGTACCCTAAACCATAACAGGGGGTATGAAATTTGACTTGTCTACTTAAAGATCACCAAAATCTGATAACAAGGTCAATTACGTCCCTGGGTGGGATTGAACCACCAACCTTTTGGTTAATAGCCGTACACACTAACTGATTGCGCCACAGAGACACTTTGCAAAAGTACATACTGACAAAGGCTAATAAGCATTCATCTAAAACGTTTCCTAGAAAAACTTAAAAAAGTCAATAATCTGGAGAGTTTTTGTAAGATGTTTCTTCCATCAACCAACGAAGAAACACATTGGTACTTTCCCATGATGAGTGAGTGCTTCAGGATCTCTTGCACTTACATGTGCAGCAGAGTACTGCAATGGAAGCATGCTGGGCCCATAAACCAGAGGTAGGCAGATTGAAACTATCCTCTGCTATATGCATTTTTTTTTGTTAATTAAAGTAATCCAAAACTGGGATTGATATTTTGGCTCTTTTATTTTTACTTAAAGTACAATAACTTTTACCATTTTAATTTGTTTTAATAGTATATTGACAGTATTGTTTCTTTCAAAAATCCACTTCATTTTCTTTACCCTATTATTAAAATGGTGATTGACAAAAACAAACTACATTGTCACCAGAAGAGCAATACAAAATGTACAAGTGATATATTAAAATCATCTTTCCAGCTTGAATTTCAATGATGCATTGGGGCAACAATTTTGTGAGAAACATCTTCACCCTTAAATAAAGATTTTCGTAATTCCTTACCTGTGTGCTAATTAGATATCACCTTGTTTTCACATTAAACAGACTTCCACATGAGAAAGCAGCAAGGATGCAGTGGCGTTAATGTTTCCTGGTGTCAACCTGTATTATTTCAGTAGACATTGAAATGAGGATGCATCTTGCTGCCTTTCCAATGAAGCAAGTTTAATTTAGTAATAGGTGAAAAACCATCCTTACAAAGGTGTTAATCAGAGACTTGGCTTTGTGGACACTTTTCAGAGAACAAATTTGTTAGCATAAAAATAAAGCCAGAAAATGAAGAGCTGTTTAATCACTCAATTGGATTTTTCTGCCAGCATATTTTTTTTCTCTGCAACCCACTGCTAAATTGTGCTTCCTAGCTGTTTTTATAAAATCACTGAATCAAATCTAACTCTGATTACATCAGAGAAGGCCAGGTACCCTACACCATAACAGGGGGTTTGAAATTTTGACTTGTCTACTTAAATATCACCAAAATCTGATCACAAGTTTAATTACGTCCCTGGGTGGGATTGAACCACCAACCTTTTGGTTAATAGCCGAACACACTAACCGATTGCGCCACAGAGACACTTTGCAAAAAGTGCATACTGACAAAGGCTAATAGGCATACATCTAGAACGTTTCCTAGAAAAACATTAAAAAATCAATAATCTGGAGAGTTTTTGTAAGATGTTTCTTCCATCAACCAACGAAGAAACACATTGGTACTTTCCCATGATGAGTGAGTGCTTCAGGATCTCTTGCACTTACATGTGCAGCAGAGTACTGCAATGGAAGCATGCTGGACCCATAACCCAGAGGTAGGCAGATTGAAACTATCCTTTGCTATATGCATTTTTTTTGTTAATTTAAGTAATCAAAACTGGGATTGATATTTTTGCTCTTTTATTTTTACTTAAAGTACAATAACTTTTACCATTTTAATTTGTTTTAATAGTATATTGACAGTATAGTTTTCTTTCAAAAATCCACTTAATTTTCTTTACCCTGTTATTAAAATGGTAATTGACAAAAACAAACTACATTGTCACCAGAAGAGCAATACAAAATGTACAAGTGATATATTAAAATCATCTTTCCAGCTTGAATTTCAATGATGCATTGGGGCAACGATTTTGTGAGAAACATCTTCACCCTTAAATAAAGATTTTCGTAATTCCTTACCTGTGTGCTAATTAGATATCACCTTGTTTTCACATTAAACAGACTTCCACATGAGAAAGCAGCAAGGATGCAGTGGCGTTAATGTTTCCTGGTGTCAACCTGTATTATTTCAGTAGACATTGAAATGAGGATGCATCTTGCTGCCTTTCCAATGAAGCAAGTTTAATTTAGTAATCGGTGAAAAACCATCCCTACAAAGGTGTTAATCAGAGACTTGGCTTTGTGGACACTTTTCAGAGAACAAATTTGTTAGCATAAAAATAAAGCAAGAAAATTAAGAGCTGTTTAATCACGCAATTTGATTTTTTTGCCAGCATATTTCTTTTTCTCTGCAACCCACTGCTAAATTGTGCTTCCTAGATGTTTTTATAAAATCACTGAATCAAATCTAACTCTGATTACATCAGAGAAGGCCAGGTACCCTAAACCATAACAGGGGGTATGAAATTTGACTTGTCTACTTAAAGATCACCAAAATCTGATAACAAGGTCAATTACGTCCCTGGGTGGGATTGAACCACCAACCTTTTGGTTAATAGCCGTACACACTAACTGATTGCGCCACAGAGACACTTTGCAAAAGTACATACTGACAAAGGCTAATAAGCATTCATCTAAAACGTTTCCTAGAAAAACTTAAAAAAGTCAATAATCTGGAGAGTTTTTGTAAGATGTTTCTTCCATCAACCAACGAAGAAACACATTGGTACTTTCCCATGATGAGTGAGTGCTTCAGGATCTCTTGCACTTACATGTGCAGCAGAGTACTGCAATGGAAGCATGCTGGGCCCATAAACCAGAGGTAGGCAGATTGAAACTATCCTCTGCTATATGCATTTTTTTGTTTGTTAATTAAAGTAATCCAAAACTGGGATTGATATTTTGGCTCTTTTATTTTTACTTAAAGTACAATAACTTTTACCATTGTAATTTGTTTTAATAGTATATTGACAGTATTGTTTTCTTTCAAAAATCCACTTAATTCTCTTTATCCTATTATTAAAATGGTAATTGACAAAAACAAACTACATTGTCACCAGAAGAGCAATACAAAATGTACAAGTGATATATTAAAATCATCTTTCCAGCTTGAATTTCAATGATGCATTGGGGCAACGATTTTGTGAGAAACATCTTCACCCTTAAATAAAGATTTTCTTAATTCCTTACCTGTGTGCTAATTAGATATCACCTTGTTTTCACATTAAACAGACTTCCACATGAGAAAGCAGCAAGGATGCAGTGGCGTTAATGTTTCCTGGTGTCAACCTGTATTATTTCAGTAGACATTGAAATGAGGATGCATCTTGCTGCCTTTCCAATGAAGCAAGTTTAATTTAGTAATAGGTGAAAAACCATCCTTACAAAGGTGTTAATCAGAGACTTGGCTTTGTGGACACTTTTCAGAGAACAAATTTGTTAGCATAAAAATAAAGCCAGAAAATAAAGAGCTGTTTAATCACTCAATTGGATTTTTCTGCCAGCATATTTGTTTTCTCTGCAACCCACTGCTAAATTGTGCTTCCTAGCTGTTTTTATAAAATCACTGAATCAAATCTAATTACATCAGAGAAGGCCAGGTACCCTACACCATAACAGGGGGTTTGAAATTTTGACTTGTCTACTTAAAGATCACCAAAATCTGATAACAAGGTCAATTAGGTCCCTGGGTGGGATTGAACCACCAACCTTTTGGTTAATAGCCGTACATACTAACTGATTGCGCCACAGAGACACTTTGCAAAAGTCCATACTGACAAAGGCTAATAAGCATTCATCTAAAACGTTTCCTAGCAAAACTTTAAAAAGTCAATAATCTGGAGAGTTTTTGTAAGATGTTTCTTCCATCAACCAACGAAGAAACACATTGGTACTTTCCCATGATGAGTGAGTGCTTCAGGATCTCTTGCACTTACATGTGCAGCAGAGTACTGCAATGGAAGCATGCTGGGCCCATAACCCAGAGGTAGGCAGATTGAAACTATTCTCTGCTATATGCATTTTTTTTTGTTAATTAAAGTAATCCAAAACTGGGATTGATATTTTGTCTCTTTTATTTTTACTTAAAGTACAATAACTTTTACAATTTTAATTTGTTTTAATAGTATATTGACAGTATTGTTTTCTTTCAAAAATCCACTTAATTTTCTTTACCCTATTAATAAAATGGTAATTGACAAAAACAAACTACATTGTCACCAGAAGAGCAATACAAAATGTACAAGTGATATATTAAATTCATCTTTCCAGCTTGAATTTCAATGATGCATTGGGTCAACAATTTTGTGAGAAACATCTTCACCCTTAAATAAAGATTTTCTTAATTCCTTACCTGTGTGCTAATTAGATATCACCTTGTTTTCACATTAAACAGACTTCCACATGAGAAAGCAGCAAGGATGCAGTGGCGTTAATGTTTCCTGGTGTCAACTTGTATTATTTCAGTAGACATTGAAATGAGGATGCATCTTGCTGCCTTTCCAATGAAGCAAGTTTAATTTAGTAATAGGTGAAAAACCATCCTTACAAAGGTGTTAATCAGAGACTTGGCTTTGTGGACACTTTTCAGAGAACAAATTTGTTAGCATAAAAATAAAGCCAGAAAATGAAGAGCTGTTTAATCACTCAATTGGATTTTTCTGCCAGCATATTTTTTTTCTCTGCAACCCACTGCTAAATTGTGCTTCCTAGATGTTTTTATAAAATCACTGAATCAAATCTAACTCTGATTACATCAGAGAAGGCCAGGTACCCTACACAATAAGAGGGGGTTTGAAATTTTGACTTGTCTACTTAAATATCACCAAAATCTGATCACAAGGTCAATTACGTCCCTGGGTGGGATTGAACCACCAACCTTTTGGTTAATAGCGAACACACTAACCGATTGCGCCACAGAGACACTTTGCAAAAAGTGCATACTGACAAAGGCTAATAAGCATACATCTAGAACGTTTCCTAGAAAAACATTAAAAAATCAATAATCTGGAGAGTTTTTGTAAGATGTTTCTTCCATCAACCAACGAAGAAACACATTGGTACTTTCCCATGATGAGTGAGTGCTTCAGGATCTCTTGCACTTACATGTGCAGCAGAGTACTGCAATGGAAGCATGCTGGACCCATAACCAAGAGGTAGGCAGATTGAAACTATCCTTTGCTATATGCATTTTTTTTTGTTAATTTAAGTAATCAAAACTGGGATTGATATTTTTGCTCTTTTATTTTTACTTAAAGTACAATAACTTTTACCATTTTAATTTGTTTTAATAGTATATTGACAGTATAGTTTTCTTTCAAAAATCCACTTAATTTTCTTTACCCTATTATTAAAATGGTAATTGACAAAAAAAACTACATTGTCACCAGAAGAGAAATACAAAATGTACAAGTGATATATTAAAATCATCTTTCCAGCTTGAATTTCAATGATGCATTGGGGCAACAATTTTGTGAGAAACATCTTCACCCTTAAATAAAGATTTTCGTAATTCCTTACCTGTGTGCTAATTAGATATCACCTTGTTTTCACATTAAACAGACTTCCACATGAGAAAGCAGCAAGGATGCAGTGGCGTTAATGTTTCCTGGTTTCAACCTGTATTATTTCAGTAGACATTGAAATGAGGATGCATCTTGCTGCCTTTCCAATGAAGCAAGTTTAATTTAGTAATAGGTGAAAAACCATCCCTACAAAGGTGTTAATCAGAGACTTGGCTTTGTGGACACTTTTCAGAGAACAAATTTGTTAGCATAAAAATAAAGCCAGAAAATGAAGAGCTGTTTAATCACGCAATTTGATTTTTTTGCCAGCATATTTCTTTTTCTCTGCAACCCACTGCTAAATTGTGCTTCCTAGATGTTTTTATAAAATCACTGAATCAAATCTAACTCTGATTACATCAGAGAAGGCCAGGTACCCTACACAATAACAGGGGGTATGAAATTTGACTTGTCTACTTAAAGATCACCAAAATCTGATAACAAGGTCAATTACGTCCCTGGGTGGGATTGAACCACCAACCTTTTGGTTAATAGCCGTACACACTAACTGATTGCGCCACAGAGACACTTTGCAAAAGTACATACTGACAAATGCTAATAAGCATTCATCTAAAACGTTTCCTAGAAAAACTTAAAAAAGTCAATAATCTGGAGAGTTTTTGTAAGATGTTTCTTCTATCAACCAACGAAGAAACACATTGGTACTTTCCCATGATGAGTGAGTGCTTCAGGATCTCTTGCACTTACATGTGCAGCAGAGTACAGCAATGGAAGCATGCTGGGCCCATAACCCAGAGGTAGGCAGATTGAAACTATCCTCTGCTATATGCATTTTTTTTTGTTAATTAAAGTAATCCAAAACTGGGATTGATATTTTGGCTCTTTTATTTTTACTTAAAGTACAATAACTTTTACCATTTTAATTTGTTTTAATAGTATATTGACAGTATTGTTTTCTTTCAAAAATCCACTTCATTTTCTTTACCCTATTATTAAAATGGTGATTGACAAAAACAAACTACATTGTCACCAGAAGAGCAATACAAAATGTACAAGTGATATATTAAAATCATCTTTCCAGCTTGAATTTCAATGATGCATTGGGGCAACGATTTTGTGAGAAACATCTTCACCCTTAAATAAAGATTTTCTTAATTCCTTACCTGTGTGCTAATTAGATATCACCTTGTTTTCACATTAAACAGACTTCCACATGAGAAAGCAGCAAGGATGCAGTGGCGTTAATGTTTCCTGGTGTCAACCTGTATTATTTCAGTAGACATTGAAATGAGGATGCATCTTGCTGCCTTTCCAATGAAGCAAGTTTAATTTAGTAATAGGTGAAAAACCATCCCTACAAAGGTGTTAATCAGAGACTTTGCTTTGTGGACACTTTTCAGAGAACAAATTTGTTAGCATAAAAATAAAGCCAGAAAATGAAGAGCTGTTTAATCACTCAATTGGATTTTTTTGCCAGCATATTTCTTTTTCTCTGCAACCCACTGCTAAATTGTGCTTCCTAGCTGTTTTTATAAAATCACTGAATCAAATCTAACTCTGATTACATCAGAGAAGGCCAGGTACCCTACACCATAACAGGGGGTTTGAAATTTTGACTTGTCTACTTAAAGATCACCAAAATCTGATAACAAGGTCAATTATGTACCTGGGTGGGATTGAACCACCAACCTTTTGGTTAATAGCCGTACACACTAACTGATTGCGCCACAGAGACACATTGCAAAAGTATGTACTGACAAGGGCTAATAAGCATTCATCTAAAACGTTTCCTAGAAAAACTTTAAAAAGTCAATAATCTGGAGAGTTTTTGTAAGATGTTTCTTCCATCAACCAACGAAGAAACACATTGGTACTTTCCCATGATGAGTGAGTGCTTCAGGATCTCTTGCACTTACATGTGCAGCAGAGTACAGCAATGGAAGCATGCTGGGCTCATAACCCAGAGGTAGGCAGATTGAAACTATCCTCTGCTGTATGCTTTTTTTTTTTAATTAAAGTAATCCAAAACTGGGATTGATATTTTGGCTCTTTTATTTTTACTTAAAGTACAATAACTTTTACCATTTTAATTTGTTTTAATAGTATATTGACAGTATTGTTTTCTTTCAAAAATCCACTTAAATTTCTTTACCCTATTATTAAAATGGTAATTGACAAAAACAAACTACATTGTCACCAGAAGAGCAATACAAAATGTACAAGTGATATATTAAAATCATCTTTCCAGCTTGAATTTCAATGATGCATTGGGGCAACGATTTTGTGAGAAACATCTTCACCCTTAAATAAAGATTTTCTTAATTCCTTACCTGTGTGCTAATTAGATATCACCTTGTTTTCGCATTAAACAGACTTCCACATGAGAAAGCAGCAAGGATGCAGTGGCGTTAATGTTTCCTGGTGTCAACTTGTATTATTTCAGTAGACATTGAAATGAGGATGCATCTTGCTGCCTTTCCAATGAAGCAAGTTTAATTTAGTAATAGGTGAAAAACCATCCCTACAAAGGTGTTAATCAGAGACTTGGCTTTGTGGACACTTTTCAGAGAACAAATTTGTTAGCATAAAAATAAAGCCAGAAAATGAAGAGCTGTTTAATCACTCAATTGGATTTTTTTTGCCAGCATATTTTTTTTCTCTGCAACCCACTGCTAAATTGTGCTTCCTAGCTGTTTTTTATAAAATCACTGAATCAAATCTAACTCTGATTACATCAGAGAAGGCCAGGTACCCTACACAATAAGAGGGGGGTTTGAAATTTTGACTTGTCTACTTAAATATCACCAAAATCTGATCACAAGGTCAATTACGTTCCTGGGTGGGATTGAACTACCAATCTTTTGGTTAATAGCCTTACACACTAACCAATTGCACCACAGAGACACTTTGCAAAAAGTACATACTGACAAAGGCTAATATGCATTCATCAAGAACGTTTCCTAGAAAAACTTTAAAAAGTCAATAATCTGGAGAGTTTTTGTAAGATGTTTCTTCCATCAACCAATGAAGAAACACATTGGTACTTTCCCATGATGAGTGAGTGCTTCAGGATCTCTTGCACTTACATGTGCAGCAGAGTACTGCAATGGAAGCATGCTGGGCCCATAACCCAGAGATAGGCAGATTGAAACTATCCTTTGCTATATGCATTTTTTTTGTTAATTAAAGTAATCCAAAACTGGGATTGATATTTTTGCTCTTTTATTTTTACTTAAAGTACAATAACTTTTACCATTTTAATTTGTTTTAATAGTATATTGACAGTATTGTTTTCTTTCAAAAATCCACTTAATTTTCTTTACCCTATTATTAAAATGGTAATTGACAAAAACAAACTACATTGTCACCAGAAGAGCAATACAAAATGTACAAGTGATATATTAAAATCATCTTTCCAGCTTGAATTTCAATGATACATTGGGGCAACGATTTTGTGAGAAACATCTTCACCCTTAAATAAAGATTTTCTTAATTCCTTACCTGTGTGCTAATTAGATATCACCTTGTTTTCACATTAAACAGACTTCCACATGAGAAAGCAGCAAGGATGCAGTGGCGTTAATGTTTCCTGGTGTCAACCTGTATTATTTCAGTAGACATTTAAATGAGGATGCATCTTGCTGCCTTTCCAATGAAGCAAGTTTAATTTAGTAATAGGTGAAAAACCATCCCTACAAAGGTGTTAATCAGAGACTTGGCTTTGTGGACACTTTTCAGAGAACAAATTTGTTAGCATAAAAATAAAGCCAGAAAATGAAGAGCTGTTTAATCACTCAATTGAATTTTTTTGCCAGCATATTTCTTTTTCTCTGCAACCCACTGCTAAATTGTGCTTCCTAGCTGTTTTTATAAAATCACTGAATCAAATCTAACTCTGATTACATCAGAGAAGGCCAGGTACCCTACACCATAACAGGGGGTTTGAAATTTTGACTTGTCTACTTAAAGATCACCAAAATCTGATCACAAGGTCAATTACGTCCCTGGGTGTGATTGAACCACCAACCTTTTGGTTAGTAGCCGTACACACTAACTGATTGCGCCACAGAGACACTTTGCAGAAGTAAATACTGACAAAGGCTAATAAGCATTCATCTAAAACGTTTCCTAGAAAAACTTTAAAAAGTCAATAATCTGGAGAGTTTTTGTAAGATGTTTCTTCCATCAACCAACGAAGAAACACATTGGTACTTTCCCATGATGAGTGAGTGCTTCAGGATCTCTTGCACTTACATGTGCAGCAGAGTACAGCAATGGAAGCATGCTGGGCCCATAACCCAGAGGTAGGCAGATTGAAACTATCCTCTGCTATATGCATTTTTTTTTTTGTTAATTAAAGTAATCCAAAACTGGGATTGATATTTTGCCTCTTTTATTTTTACTTAAAGTACAATAACTTTTACCATTTTAATTTGTTTTAATAGTATATTGACAGTATTGTTTTCTTTCAAAAATCCACTTAATTTTCTTTATCCTATTATTAAAATGGTAATTGACAAAAACAAACTACATTGTCACCAGAAGAGCAATACAAAATGTACAAGTGATATATTAAAATCATCTTTCCAGCTTGAATTTCAATGATGCATTGGGGCAACGATTTTGTGAGAAACATCTTCACCCTTAAATAAAGATTTTCTTAATTCCTTACTTGTGTGCTAATTAGATATCACCTTGTTTTCACATTAAACAGACTTCCACATGAGAAAGCAGCAAGGATGCAGTGGCGTTAATGTTTCCTGGTGTCAACTTGTATTATTTCAGTAGACATTGAAATGAGGATGCATCTTGCTGCCTTTCCAATGAAGCAAGTTTAATTTAGTAATATGTGAAAAACCATCCCTACAAAGGTGTTAATCAGAGACTTGGCTTTGTGGACACTTTTCAGAGAACAAATTTGTTAGCATAAAAATAAAGCCAGAAATGAAGAGCTGTTTAATCACTCAATTGGATTTTTTTGCCAGCATATTTCTTTTTCTCTGCAACCCACTGCTAAATTGTGCTTCCTAGCTGTTTTTATAAAATCACTGAATCAAATCTAACTCTGATTACATCAGAGAAGGCTAGGTACCCTACACAATAAGAGGGGGTTTGAAATTTTGACTTGTCTACTTAAATATCACCAAAATCCGATCACAAGGTCAATTACATCCCTGGGTGGGATTGAACCACCAACCTTTTGGTTAATAGCCGAACACACTAACCGATTGCGCAACAGAGACACTTTGCAAAAAGTACATACTGACAAAGGCTAATAAGCATTCATCTAGAACGTTTCCTAGAAAAACTTTAAAAAGTCAATAATCTGGAGAGTTTTTGTAAGATGTTTCTTCCATCAACCAACAAAGAAACACATTGGTACTTTCCCATGATGAGTGAGTGCTTCAGGATCTCTTGCACTTACATGTGCAGCAGAGTACTGCAATGGAAGCATGCTGGGCCCATAACCCAGAGGTAGGCAGATTGAAACTATCCTTTGCTATATGCATTTTTTTTTGTTAATTAAAGTAATCCAAAACTGGGATGGATATTTTGTCTCTTTTATTTTTACTTAAAGTACAATAACTTTTACAATTTTAATTTGTTTTAATAGTATATTGACAGTATTGTTTTCTTTCAAAAATCCACTTGATTTTCTTTACCCTATTAATAAAATGGTAATTGACAAAAACAAACTACATTGTCACCAGAAGAGTAATACAAAATGTACAAGTGATATATTAAATTCATCTTTCCAGCTTGAATTTCAATGATGCATTGGGTCAACAATTTTGTGAGAAACATCTTCACCCTTAAATAAAGATTTTCTTAATTCCTTACCTGTGTGCTAATTAGATATCACCTTGTTTTCACATTAAACAGACTTCCACATGAGAAAGCAGCAAGGATGCAGTGGCGTTAATGTTTCCTGGTGTCAACTTGTATTATTTCAGTAGACATTGAAATGAGGATGCATCTTGCTGCCTTTCCAATGAAGCAAGTTTAATTTAGTAATAGGTGAAAAACCATCCTTACAAAGGTGTTAATCAGAGACTTGGCTTTGTGGACACTTTTCAGAGAACAAATTTGTTAGCATAAAAATAAAGCCAGAAAATGAAGAGCTGTTTAATCACTCAATTGGATTTTTCTGCCAGCATATTTTTTTTCTCTGCAACCTACTGCTAAATTGTGCTTCCTAGCTGTTTTTATAAAATCACTGAATCAAATCTAACTCTGATTACATCAGGGAAGGCCAGGTACCCACACCATAACAGGGGGTTTGAAATTTTGACTTGTCTACTTAAATATCACCAAAATCCGATCACAAGGTCAATTACATCCCTGGGTGGGATTGAACCACCAACCTTTTGGTTAATAGCCGAACACACTAACCGATTGCGCCACAGAGACACTTTGCAAAAAGTACATACTGACAAAGGCTAATAAGCATTCATCTAGAACGTTTCCTAGAAAAACTTTAAAAAGTCAATAATCTGGAGAGTTTTTGTAAGATGTTTCTTCCATCAACCAACGAAGAAACACATTGGTACTTTCCCATGATGAGTGAGTGCTTCAGGATCTCTTGCACTTACATGTGCAGCAGAGTACTGCAATGGAAGCATGCTGGGCCGATAACCCAGAGGTAGGCAGATTGAAACTATCCTCTGCTATATGCATTTTTTTTTAATTAAAGTAATCCAAAATTGGGATTGATATTTTAGCTCTTTTATTTTTACTTAAAGTACAATAACTTTTACCATTTTAATTTGTTTAATAGTATATTGACAGTATTGTTTTCTTTCAAAAATTCACTTAATTTTCTTTACCCTATTATTAAAATGGTAATTGACAAAAACAAACTACATTGTCACCAGAAGAGCAATACAAAATGTACAAGTGATATATTAAAATCATCTTTCCAGCTTGAATTTCAATGATGCATTGGGGTAACGATTTTGTGAGAAACATCTTCACCCTTAAATAAAGATTTTCTTAATTCCTTACCTGTGTGCTAATTAGATATCACCTTGTTTTCACATTAAACAGACTTCCACATGAGAAAGCAGCAAGGATGCAGTGGCGTTAATGTTTCCTGGTGTCAACCTGTATTATTTCAGTAGATATTGAAATGACGATGCATCTTGCTGCCTTTCCAATGAAGCAAGTTTAATTTAGTAATAGGTGAAAAACCATCCCTACAAAGGTGTTAATCAGATACTTGGCTTTGTGGACACTTTTCAGAGAACAAATTTGTTAGCATAAAAATAAAGCCAGAAAATGAAGAGCTGTTTAATCACTCAATTGGATTTTTTTGCCAGCATATTTTTTTTCTCTGCAACCCACTGCTATATTCACCATGCAGTATATTGTGTGAATATAGAAGTGTTGGCTGTGTTATGTATTAGAGTAATTATTGCAGCTCCCAGCTAAAATTGCAACAATGTAATTTAGTGACAAGCTGCAGAGATTAACCCTTTCTGTGGCTGCTGCACAACCTCTATTCATATCGCTGAATTCAATTAGGGAGATGTTCTCACCCCGCGAGCAAGCGCAGGTATATGCCACACTTAAATGTATGGGTATGGTCTCCATAAAATGAGCGTAGCCTTGCAGGCAAAGACTACCTTACACCCCAGTTCTTGACCCTGCACCAACAGACCTCGGCCACCACAGGGAAAAAAGTACAGTAATTTCCACCATGTTAAGCCCCACACATTAATGCCCTTTGGAACATATTATGTCACTCACCACAATATCTGTGATACACTATGCCCTACAGTAAAGCTTCTAATTACTTTTACAAAAACTGCTCAATGCCAAGAGTTTCACGTGCTGGGTGTCATGCTCATTGCCAGGGGTTTCACTCTCTGGGTGTCATGCTCATTGCCAGGGGGAATGCAGTAGGAGGTGTTATATAGTAAGCACCACTATGGCATAGTATATAGCATTATATATATTGTGAGCACTGGTGATGTTGAGTGCAGTAGAGCTGCTGCTGGGTAATTACAATTTACTACAACCACCAATATATTCTGCTGCACTATATATATGCAAAGCTAATTCTGCTGGGTAATTACAATTGACTACAACCACCAATATATTCTGCTGCACTATATCTATATTTGCAAAGCTAATTCTGCTGGGTAATTACAATTGACTACAACCACCAATATATTCTGCTGCACTATATCTATATATGAAGAGCTAATTCTGCTGAGTAATTACAATTGACTACAACCACCAATATATTCTGCTGCACTATATCTATATATGCAAAGCTAATTCTGCTGGGTAATGCAAATTGAAACAATATTGCATAGTATGTGATTTTTAAGTACTTTTTTAAAGTTTTGAATGATATAGACCCAGTTTAATCTTTGTGGAATGCCTGGTTGTTGTTTTTAAGGTAATTTATTGCCTGGCATTTGAGGGGGTGGGGTGTGGTTACAGATTTCAATTATTGGTTTCACTTGTAATAGTCTTCTACTTAAGTCCAATGGTGTAGGCTGTGCAAAGCCGTTTGGCTGTGCATTTATTGATCCAAGCGTGCATTTTTATCAAAGCGTGATAAAATTGACACATAACAGCAGCGTTCAATCAGCGTTAATTTATCTTCAGCTGATATCGATTGTGAATTGACGTTTCTTCTCTTCTTGTCACCTACAGGTAATTACAATTGACTACAACCACCAATATATTCTGCTGCACTATATCTATATATGCAAAGCTAATTCTGCTGGGTAATGCAAATTGAAACATTATTGCATAGTATGTGATTTTTAAGTACTTTTTTAAAGTTTTGAATGATATAGACCCAGTTTAATCTTTGTGGAATGCCTGGTTGTTGTTTTTAAGGTAATTTTTTGCCTGGCATTTGAGGGGGTGGGGTGTGGTTACAGATTTCAATTATTGGTTTCACTTGTAATAGTCTTCTACTTAAGTCCAATGGTGTAGGCTGTGCAAAGCCGTTTGGCTGTGCATTTATTGATCTAAGCGTGCATTTTTATCAAAGCGTGATAAAATTGACACATAACAGCAGCGTTCAATCAGCGTTAATTTATCTTCAGCTGATATCGATTGTGAATTGACGTTTCTTCTCTTCTTGTCACCTACAGGTAATTACAATTGACTACAACCACCAATATATTCTGCTGCACTATATCTATATATGCAAAGCTAATTCTGCTGGGTTATGCAAATTGAAACATTATTGCATAGTATGTGATTTTGAAGTACTTTTTTAAAGTTTTGAATGATATAGACCCAGTTTAATCTTTGTGGAATGCCTGGTTGTTGTTTTTAAGGTAATTTATTGCCTGGCATTTGAGGGGGTGGGGTGTGGTTACAGATTTCAATTATTGGTTTCACTTGTAATAGTCTTCTACTTAAGTCCAATGGTGTAGGCTGTGCAAAGCCATTTGGCTGTGAATTTATTGATCTAAGCGTGCATTTTTATCAAAGCGTGATAAAATTGACACATAACAGCAGTGTTCAATCAGCGTTCAATTGAAGTGAAAAAGAAGGAAAACAGAAGCACACCAATCTAACAAAACAAAGAAAACTGAAGAACTAATAACAAATGTGAGTCACTTACTCCTCAGATCACTCACCTCCTGATTGTTGCATCTGATTACATAGCACAGAACTACCTTACTTGGACATTTCATAAACCATCCATTTCACCTACAAATGCCTGTATCTGTATTATTGTAATTTTGTTTTATAAGCACAGCTGCACCAATGCAATTTTACCTGCAAACACTTAAAACATCTAACATAATTACCATTGCTTCTTAAACCTCTCACAATCCTTTCATTTCTTACACTCCAAATACATTTCTGCACCCACTTTATCTACGCTTTTGACTCATTTCATACTAAATCTACACCCCTTGAGCCTACACTGCTTTTCTCACCTGCATTTCTGCAATTCTTCTGCTCGTATTGCCTTACAGTCTCCTCTCCTACTTCCACTACTTCAACCTATTTACCTACTTAACACTATGTCAAGGTTTTCTTATACTCCCCACATCACTCAGTGTCTACCTAATAATGTATCTTTATCCTTCCCCACTAGTCTCCTCCACCTCCTCCTCTCTCCCCTCCTCTATCTCCCCTCCATCCCTCTGTTTCCTTCCCCCACCTTTCCTGTTACCCCACTTTCATTCACCTCTGCCCCATGGTCCTGCTACCCCACAACTCAGCCCTGCTCCCTCTCTCCCTTCCCTGTCACCTCCCCACACCCCCATCCACATCACACTGACCTCCCTCCCTGCCCACCTCCTGCAGTTTCCCCTCCTAGCTCAGGCACCCGTACCATCACTACTCTCTCATCATCCCTGCCCTCAAAGTTAATCCCACCTCATCGCTACAGCAACCCTGAAAATCTAATTCACATCTCTCCCACAAACTCATACCCCCTATCCTGTGCCCTCTGGAATGCCAGATCTGTTTGTAACAAACTGGTCCCCACTCATGACCTTTTCATTTCCAATTCCCTACACCTACTAGCCATTACTGAAACTTGGATTATGCCCTCTGACACTACTTCTGCTGCTGCTCTCTCTGCTGGGGGCCTTACATTCACACACACACCCCGACCTGGGGGTCGCCATGGGGGTGGTGTTGGGGTCCTTTTACCTTCTAGTTACTCCTACCAACTCATACCACCAGAACCATCCCTTATATTCTCTACATTTGAGGTCCACGCCATATGCCTCTTCCAACCAGTCAATCTTAGAGTAGCTGTCATTTACCGCCCCCCTGGCACTGCTTCCAAATTCATCGACAACTTTGCTTCCTGGCTTCCTCACTTCCTCTCTTCTGACATTCCCACCATTATCCTAGGCGATTTCAACATCCCTATTGACATCCCCACACAATCCCCTGCCTCTAAACTCCTTAACCTCACCTCTTCACTTGGTCTCTCCCAGTGGACCTCCTCACCCTCCCATGTGAATGGGAGCTCACTGGATCTGGTCTTCACTCACCGCTGTGATATTTCTGATTTTTCCAACTCCCCATTTCCCCTCTCTGACCACCACCTGCTCTCCTTCAACCTATCTCTCTCGACTTCCCCATCTCTACCTCCTAAGGCTACCATCACTAAGCGTAACATTGAAGCTATTGACACCACATTCCTTTCCTCTCTGTTTGACTCACTTCTCTCTCCTATTCTCTCTCTCTCATGCCCTGAACAAGCCACTTCCACATACAATGCTTTCCTTACTTCTGCTCTTGACTCTGTTGCTCCACCAACCACTCTTCACCCTTGCAAATTAACACCTCAACCCTGGCACACCAAATGCACCAGATATCTGCAAAAATGCTCATGTACTGCTGAGCGACACTGGAGGAAATCACGCTCTAAGGCAGACTTCCTCCATTTCAAACTTATGCTCTCATCCTTCAGTGCTGCCCTTTCTCTTGCTAAACAGTCATACTTCAAGAACCTCATCTCCTCCCAGTCTTCCAACCCCCGGCGCCTCTTTGCCACTCTCAACTCACTCCTCTGCCCACCTCCACCTCGTCTCCCTTCCTCACTCTCTGCTCTTGACTTTGCCACTTACTTCACATCCAAAATTGACTCCATACGTCAGGACATCACATCACACCAGACTATCAGTAACCAGCCTTCTCCCATCCCTTACCAACCCTCCCCATCCCTCGCACCAACTCTGTCATCTTTCTCCCATGCATCTGGAGAGGAAGTCATGGCCCTCATTCGTTCCTGTCCCCTCACCACCTCCCCACTTGACCCTATCCCCTCCCGCCTCCTTTGCCACCTCTCTTCTTCTGCTTGTTCCCATCTTTCCCACCTTCTCAATCTCTCCCTCTCATCAGGCACTGTCCCCTCTGCCTTCAAGCACGCTCTCATCTCTCCTATTCTTAAAAAACCTACCCTTGATCCAAACACTCTCTCCAACTACCGACCCATCTCTCTCCTCCCTTTTGCCTCCAAACTCCTTGAGCGTATTGTCTACAACCGCCTTACTTCCTTTCTTTCCTCACACTCACTGCTTGACCCATTCCAGTCTGGCTTCCGTCCTCTCCACTCCACTGAAACTGCCCTTACAAAAGTATGCAATGACCTCCATGCTGCTAAATCTAAGGGACACTACTCTCTACTTATTCTACTTGATCTCTCTGCTGCTTTTGACACTGTGGACCATCCTCTCCTACTGCAAATCCTTCACTCCATTGGTCTGCGTAACACTGCCCTCTCTTGGTTGTCGTCCTACCTTTCTGACCGTTCATTCTCTGTCTCCTCTCATGACTCCACCTCCCCCTCACTTCCACTAACTGTAGGGGTACCCCAAGGTTCTGTCCTTGGTCCTCTTCTCTTCTCTCTCTATACGTCCTCACTAGGTAAGCTCATTAGTTCTTTTGGTTTCCAATATCATCTCTATGCTGATGACACTCAAATCTATCTTTCCTCTCCAGACCTCTCCCCTACTCTCCTCACTCGTATCTCCAACTGTCTCTCTGCTATCTCTTCCTGGATGTCCCAGCGCTTTCTTAAACTTAACATGTCTAAGACCGAGCTGATCATCTTCCCTCCCTCCCGCATAATCTCACCTCCTACAATCTCATTATCTATTGATGGCACTACTATCTCCTCTACCCCCCAAGCGCGCTGTCTTGGAGTAATCCTTGACTCCTCCCTCTCCTTCAAACCACACATTCAGCACCTCTCACAAACCTGCCGTTTTCATCTAAAAAATATTTCCAGGATCAGACCCTTTCTGACCCAGGATGCTACTAAGACTCTTATCCACTCACTGGTCATCTCCAGACTGGACTGCTGTAATCTCTTCCTGACTGGCATTCCTGACAAATACCTCTCTCCACTCCAATCTATCCTCAATGCTGCTGCCCGGCTCATTTTCCTCACCAAACGCACTACGTCCACCTCTCCTCTCTTACTAGTCCTTCACTGGCTCCCCTTCCCTTTCAGAATCCATTTCAAGCTTCTCACACTTGCTTACAAAGCCCTCACCCACTCCTCTCCCATCTACATCTCTGATCTTATCTCGCTTTACACTCCCACCCGTCCTCTTCGCTCTGCTAATGCACACCGACTCTCCTGCCTACGGATTACTTCCTCCCACTCCTACCTCCAAGATTTTTCACGTGCTGCACCACTTCTCTGGAATTCCCTACCTCTCCCCCTCAGACTCTCCACCTCTCTACAAAACTTCAAACGGGCTCTCAAGACCCACTTCTTCACCAAACCCAGCCAAATCTCATCCTAAACCTCTGTTCCATGCTCTCTATGTACCCCATCTGTCTCACCCCTGTCTGTCTACCCCTCCCTTTTAGAATGTAAGCTCTCACGAGCAGGGCCCTCTTCCCTCATGTGCTTACTCTTTTCTTACTTTAATAATCTTCAGCTGCACCAAATCCAGCAGTCTTCTGCCACCTGATACTTATTCCAGTGTCATCTGCTGATGTAGCTATGTTTATTTACCCTGTACTTGTCCTATATTGTCGTCAACTGTAAGTTGCTGTTTTCCTGTTTGATGATTTGTTTATGTACTCTGTAATTGGGCACTGCGGAACCCTTGTGGCACCATATAAATAAAGGATAATAATAATAAATAATATAATATATAGCAGTACGGTACAGTAGGCCACTGCTCTACCTACCTCTGTGTCGTCAAGTATACTATCCATCCATACCTGTGGTGCATTTTAGAAAAAAACATGTCTCGGCAGAGCAATCTATAAATCCATCATTTTTCAGACAGCAACAGTGGGTATTGTAACAGTCACCCAATCCATCACTTTTATAGGGTTACATGCACCCACATGCTACAGCCTGTCTCAATAATTTTACTGTCACGCTGTGTGTGTTTGTGTTTTTATTTGGGTATTTGTTGTTGTTGTAGAACTACAGGTACCAGCAAGCCCGTTATTTCCCCGCCTGCTGGTACTTGAGGTTCTCCAAGTACCAGCAAGCGGGGGAGGCTTGCTGGGCCTTGTAGTTCCACAACAAAAAAACAATATTCTTTTTTTACACACATGGCTATCAGCCCGACACCCACCACCCAGGGGTGCTGGGGACAGCCTCGGGCTTCACCCCTGGCCCTTGGGTGCCTCGAGGGGAGGAACCTCTTGATTTAAGGGGTCCCCACTCCTCCAGGGAACCCCGGCCAGGGGTGACTAGTTGGAGGGGTAATGCCAGGGCCGCAGGGACCTACATAAAAGTGTCCCCCGGCTGTGGCATTATCTCTCTGGCTAGAGGAGCCCGGTGCTGGTTTTAAAAATATGGGGGACCCCTACATCTATTGTCCCACGTATTTTTGGAAACTGGACCGGTCTAAGAGCCCGGTGCTGGTTGTCTAAATACGGGGAACCCCTGTCCAATTTTTCCCCCAGTATTTAAATAACCAGGACCGGCTCAAAGAGCCCGAGGCTGGTTATACTAAGGAGGGGGGACCTCACGCATTTTTTTTAACCCATTCAGACCCTTCTCCTTTAAGTTAATGGAAGCCCTGGACAACAAAATTGCATTCATGTCCTCCTCCCTCACCCTTCCCAGTCCCAAACACTCATTTTTTTTTTTCTTTAAAAATTTATAATATATAACGAGAACAATGAGCAGGCAGGCAGCGGGCATTGGCGGCATCGGACTGAGATAGAAATTAGTGGTGGAGGGCTGGGTCAGTTGATTGTGGGCGAGTTTGTAAGCCATTGGCGGTGGCAGCGGGTATCGGCTCAGAGGCAGTAGCGGGCATTGGCTAAGGGTCATCGGCAGGATTCGGCGGACATTATGGCTGTAGTGCCTCACTAGCCACTGACCTCACCGCACGCCACTGTGGGACAGATGTAACATGCAGAGAGAGGTAGATTTGGGAGGGGGAATGTCCTAGCATAACTGTTAATTGCAGTGTAATACTGTAATTCAGCTGTGCAGCATTTGTGGCTAAATGTCAAAGAAGCCAGTATTTACCCTGCATGCAAAACAATAAATGTATTTGAACATACCTCCCAACTATCCCAATTTTTGCAGGACAGTCACTTTTTTGGGGAATGTCCAGCTAACCCAAACAACCCCCCCCCCTTCCCATGGGGAAGGGGGGGGGTGGAAGGCTCCCTGTAGCTTGTTGCTCTGCAAATATGCACATTGTGGGTAATTCAGACCTGATCGCTAGGGTGTGTTTTTTGCATCCCTGTAATCAGGTAGTTGTCGCCTACAGCGGAAGGGAAAATTTGCTGTGCAGGTGTGTGATCACATGTGCACAAGAGCTGCACAGCTCAGCACTTACTCAGCCATTGAGGTGACGTCACAAATCCTCCCACAAAACGCCGGGTCCCTCCAGTGTTTTTCCGGACACTCCCTAGAAACATTCAGTTGCCACCCACACAAACACCCTCTTCTTGTCAATCTTCTTGTGATCTCCGGACCGTCGCACTTACGCATTGTGGCGCATACGCATGTGCAGTGCAAACCAGATTGCCCGCTGGGTGAAAATAAATTGAAGCGATCTGGTCTGAATAAGCCTCAATCTCTATTCACGGGAGACAGAGGGGCTGGGGCATGGCCAGCAGCTCACAGAGCACCTATAATGACAAAAATGGGAGACATGGCTCATGATCGCGATATACCTGCGAAGGTACGCCCTCTACTGATTGACAGGCAGAGGCATTCACATTTTCTGCGGGGCACCCGGAGAAAATGTAGGCACACGCACAGGATGGACCCTGCGTATATGCCCCCATCCTCTTCATAGTTTTTGCGGTTGGAACGCGTATTACGATCCAAACTGAATTAGGCCCTATGTCTTATATACACGAGCAGTGTGAAAACATCAATCGATGGGGGTAATTCCAAGTTGATCGCAGCAGGAATTTTGTTAGCAGTTGGGCAAAGCCATGTGTACTGCAGGGGAGGCAGATATAACATGTGCAGAAAGAGTTAGATTTGGGTGAGTTATTTTGTTTCTGTGCAGGGTAAATACTGACTGCTTTATTTTTACACTGCAAATTAGATTGCAGATTGAACACACCACACCCAAATCTAACTCTCTCTGCACATGTTAAATCTGCCTTCCCTGCAGTGCACATAGGTGGTCATTCCGAGTTGTTCGCTCTGTAATTTTCTTCGCATCGCAGCGATTTTCCGCTTAATGCGCATGCGCAATGTTCACACTGCGACTGCGCCAAGTAAATTTGCTATGCAGTTAGGAATATTACTCACGGTTTTTTCATCGTTCTGGTGATCGTAATGTGATTGACAGGAAGTGGGTGTTTCTGGGCGGAAACAGGCCGTTTTAGGGGCGTGTGGGAAAAAATGCTACCGTTTCTGGGAAAAACGCGGGAGTGGCTGGAGAAACGGAGGAGTGTCTGGGCGAACGCTGGGTGTGTTTGTGACGTCAAACCAGGAACGACAAGCACTGAACTGATCGCACTGGCAGAGTAAGTCTCGAGCTACTCAGAAACTGCACAGAGATGTCTTATCGCAATATTGCAAATCTTTCGTTCGCAATTTTAAGATGCTAAGATTCACTCCCAGTAGGCGGCAGCTTAGCGTGTGCAATGCTGCTAAAAGCAGCTTGCGAGCGAACAACTCGGAATGAGGGCCATGGGGGGTAATTCTGAGTTGATCGCAGCAGGATTTTTGTTAGCAGTTGGGCAAAACCATGTGCACTGCATTTACGAACAGATGATTTTTTATATAAATTTTATAATGTTAGTAAATGTGTGTTCTTTTTTCAACCTGGAAGCCCAACATCGATTAAGATCGATCTTAAATAGACCCCTGGGTTTTAAGGATAACCATGGTTGAGTCCAATGGTTAATTCACATTGACCGAAGTTCTAATTAAGTCACCTGTGCTCAAGCATGATATCCTTAAAATCTGGATTGCAATGACAGCATTTTGGAACTATGCCTAAGGGTTTAATTTTTACATTTATCCACTGACAATAAATCTACCTACAATATCCCTGTAACTGTTATGATTACAGTATTTCACTAAATAATTTAATTTGCTGAACCTTCTGTAAAAAGAAATATTAAGCTGCTGTAATTCCCAGATGCAGCAAATTTGTTAGCTAGTGGGCAAAACCATGTGCACTGCAGGGTTGGGGGGGGGGCAGATATAACATTTGCAGAGAGATTTAGGTGGGTTATATTGTTTGTGTGCAGGGTAAATACTGGCTGTTTTGTTTTTACACTGCAATTTAGATTTCAGTTTGAACACACCGCACCAAAATCTAACTCTCTCTGCACATATTATACACCCCCCCCCCCTGCAGTGTACATGGTTTTAGCTAATAAATTTGCTGCTGTGATCAGATCTGAGTTAAGCCCTATGTATTTGGCACTGGCAAAGGGTTAGAGGCCTTGCTGTAGAGCTCACACCTTTCTTATCATGCATTGTAATATTTCCTATGTCCTGATGTTGTGCTCTCTGCTCCATCCAAGTAAACAGCAATGTAGCATGGCTATCAAAGAGCGTGAAGATTGCAGATTTCCTGGGATTAATGCTAAGGAATGCTATTCCAGAGGCTGCTGCTTTAATTCAAGTGTCACTGGGGTTAAATGGTGTTTTTACCTTAAAAACACAGGTAGAGTATATAGTACAGTGGTAAAGTGGGAGCATGTAGTGCTATTGATTACAGATTTGATGGAGCTTAAACATGGATAAGGTCCATGGCTCTAAGAGTTTATCTTGTGTATCCTTTATTCTTAGTCATGATCAGATAAGATTAGAAAATACCATTTAAGTGGAAATTTCCTGTTAGCTGTTTTTCAGTTTGCTCAACTGTCTGATTAACTGGTCCTAAAAAAGGACCAAAGGAGCTAAATTGCCCTGTGATCTAGCTAAATTGCCCCAGTTAAAAAAAAAAAAAACTAAGCTGCTGTAATTCCTGGATGTTTCCTTACTGCATCAACAGGAAGTGACAAGAAACAATGTAATGTGGAACCGTACAGCAGAAGGGATTGCGGCTACCCCACAATAAGTGCAGCGGAATGTAAGAAGAGGAATTGTTGCTTTGACTGCAGCATTCCCGGGGTTAACTGGTGTTTCTTCAAGTCACAAGGTATGGAGCTGCTGTATAGTTACTCGCAAGTCAGTAGTTGTATGATGCTCACACCTGTTAAACTGGATACACACAGAATGCCCTACACAGGGGGTGAAATGAGCGCCCCCCCCCCACCCCCCGTACGCTCAGCACACATCACGCTGTGCTGAGCGGGGGCAGAGATGTGTGCTGAGCAGTTCGCTCAGCACACATCTCTCCCCAAAATCGGGCCGTGAATACGGACCTTTAAACTGGATCCACACTTAGATTATCTGTCAAATTTTTTTTTCTAGTTGAAACAAAATTATGCTAATATGTGGCAGCAAATGACAATTGACCATTTGCTCACAAACACTGGAAAACATCCAAAAATGGTCATTTAGATAAATTGGTTACATCCATTTCATTTAGCTAATTTATCCAAACTACCTTTATTGTATCTCTGTGGGTGAATGATGTGTGGGTCAGTGTTGAGGGTGGTGGAGGAGATGGGTAATAGGCACAGCAGGGTGTGGACAGTCAAATAGTGTGCTTAGAGGTTCAGAGTCATTGTATGAGACTCTGGCAACAGTGACTTGATGAGTCTGGTGTCCATAGGGTGGGACGCATTAACCTTTTTATGCTATTGAAATAGTTCTCCTCCTGACCGACGCAGTTCCTTGCTCCGAGGTTGGTGTATTGTCCTGTTGCAGCGCCTCTCCACTGTGGTCACAGTGAGCTGTGTGGTGTTGCTGGCGCATGCCAATCTCCCCCCAACCTCCCTCTTGCATTTCAGACCTACGTACGCATGATGGGATCTTGTATGATATGCGCGTGTGCTGTAGAGATGAAAGTGGGGGTGAGGAGGCAGATCGTGAGATGGGGAAACTTTGTGGACTGTTAGCGAAGGGGAGCACTGGGCAGTCTGAGTTGCAAAGAGGGCAGCAGAAGAGGTTATTGCATGTGCACTGGTGACAGGTCCATCCTTGGTGGCCAGCCTCAGTGGTAAAGGGGTACATGAGCTAGTGTCCCTTGGCCAGCCATGTACCATGGCCACCTCCCTACCTCCTATATATTCTCCCTGATCTGTCACTTTGTTACGGTCTGCTGCTGGCACTGGTGTATCGTCCTGCAGATGCCGTCTCCGCCCATTGCTGTGACTTCCCCCAGAGTTAGCCACACAGAGTGACAGATCTGGGAAAATATATAGGAGATCATTACTTTCACTTGCAGCCTACCTTATTTTTTGCAGCCTAGCATGCTCCTGACCCCTTCTCTCACTAATACTTATACAACATTCATGAACTCATCTTAAGGTTTCTTTATTATTCAGTCACACTGTCTTGGATCCAAACCATTTCCTGTGGCATTGCAGTCAAACAATTGAGCTATTTACCCTTGCATAGAAAGGTATAATCTAAGCTAGAGAATTCTATTTGGAGCTCACCTTGTACTTTGTGAAGAAATAATCAGCTTTGTGGCTGAGCAGATATATGGAGTGTGTGGCTGCACACTGCATTGATCTGCTGAGTTGCAATGCTAATAATTTTTTTTTTGCAAAGTACCAATAGCTTCATTGTGAAGGTGGAAAGAAGGGTGTTACGGCATGGAATGTACAAACTGCGAGACCCTGCTGGTAGCGCCTTTGTCTATTTAGTAGGAAGGGCACGTAACAGCCGGGGGGCAATGGAGGAAGCCCCTTTAGGGCTGGAGCCCGGCGGCAACTGACTCCGTTGTCTCTGGCAGTTCCGCCCCTGGACTAGAGGAATGGTCAAGAACATGGCAACATTTAATGCCAAAAAATGCAAAATCATACACGTCTCAAAAATGCAAAGGCTAACTATAATATTAAGGACATTATAATGGCAAGAGGAAAGCTATCTAAGTATTACTATTTCAGGTGAGCAATGTAACAAAGCAATAGGAAAGGCAAGTCAGATGCTTGTTTGCATAGGTTAAAGAACCAGTAGCAGAAAAAAGTAATACAGGTTGAGTATCCCATATCCAAATATTCTGAAATACGGAATATTCCGAAATACGGACTTTTTTTGAGTGAGACTGAGATAGTGAAACCTTTGTGTTTTGATGGCTCAGTGTACACAAACTTTGTTTAATACTCAAAGTTATTAAAAATATTGTATTAAATGAACTTCAGACTGTGTGTATAAGGTGTATATGAAACATAAATGAATTCTGTGAATGTACACACACTTTGTTTAATGCACAAAGTTATAAAAAATATTGGCTAAAATGACCTTCAGGCTGTGTGTATAAGGTGTATATGAAACATAAATGCCTTCTGTGCTTAGATTTAGGTCCCATCACCATAATATCTCGTTATGGTATGCAATTATTCCAAAATACAGAAAAATCCGATATCCAAAATTCCTCTGGTCCCAAGCATTTTGGATAAGGGATACTCAACCTGTAATGCCACTGTATAGGTCCTTGGTACAGCCACATTTAGAATCCTGTGTTCAGTTCCAGAAGCCATATCTCCAGAAGGCTGTATATACATTAGGGCAACTAAAATTGTGCATGGCCTACATCACAAAACTTACCTGGAAATACTAAAAAATGTTGATGTGTATAGTTTGGAGAAGGGAAGAGGGAACATACAGTAATAGAAACATTTAAATATATAGGGAGGAATGTAATAGGGTGTGAGAATCAGAAAGTGAGAGATTTTGTGTTTTTTCCTGTTGTTTTTTTGTTTTGTTTGTTTGATTGTTTGTTTTTAAAGTGGCAATCCTTTACATGGCAAAACCAGGTTGATATTTGCCATGTAAAGGATTGCCACCGTGGGCATGTGTAGAAGGGGCACTGCTACTGTTGGCATTATGTGTGTAAGCTGCACTGATATGGTGGTTATGTGTATAAAGGGCACTGCGACTGTGGGTATTATTATTATTATTATTATTATTATTATTATTACATGCGGTGTAATGACAATAAGATAGTGCTACTGTGTGGCATATTTTGATTTGGGGTGCTATTGTGTGGCCATGCCCCTTCCTTGTGATACCACACCTTCTTTTTTTAAGGTTCGCACTGTCCCTTTATTAAGTATTGGAGAGAGGGCCCAAATTAATAGTTTGCAGGGAGGCGCCAAACACCCTAGCACTGGCCCTTTGGTAGGGGACAGGATTTGCTTCTGCTTGTGCACATATGTTATGATTGCCAGCCAACAGCACTGGTTTTGCCTATAACACTAACTACAAATATTTTGAATTGGTCCTGGACCACCAATCCAAGGCACCCCTGCAAGTGTCCTGAGGCACCCCAGGGTGCAGTTTGAGAACCACTGGTCTAGTGAGTACCCAGGATAATTATTGTAGCTGGTCTGCGGGTAACAGCTCTCAGATCCACTTCTAGAAAAAATGCAGCAATGTAATTTGAGTGACAAACTGCAGAGATGAACCCTTTCTGTGACTGCTGCACAGGGATCACACAAACTCTATTCATAGGGCAGACTTCACTTAGGGGAGATGTTCTCACCCCGCAAAGAAGTGCGAGTATATACCGCACTTACGGTACCATTGGATTTACATATATTTTCTTGCAATACACTATGGGGGTCATTCTGAGTTGATTGCTCGCTAGCAGTTTTTAGCAGCCATGCAAACGCATTGTCGCTGCCCACTGGAGAGTGTATATTCACTTTGGAGAAGTGCGAATACTTGAGTAGCAGAGCGCCTGCAAAATCGTTTCAAAATAAGACCAGCACTGTAGTTACACTTCGTGTGCGTTGATTCTAACAACCGAGGGACGGCTTTTGATGTCACACACCCATCCAGCGAATGCCCAGCCACGTCTGCATTTCTTCTGCCACGCCTGCATTTTTCCAAGCACTCCCTGAAAACGGTCAGTTGACACCCAGAAACGCCCTCTTTCTGTCAATCTCCTTGTGGCCTGTTCTGTGATTGGAATAATCGCTAGAACTAGTGCAAAACCACAATGGACTTTGTACCCGTACGATGCGCATGCACATTACGGAGCATGCGCATGCACAGATTAGCCATTTTTTTTCAACTGATTGCTATGCAGCGAACAACGGCAGCAAGCGATCAACTCGGAATGACCCCCTATATACATAGAAACATGGATTTTTACTGCAGAAATTATGGTTAGTTTATGGGTATCGGTTAGGGTCAACAGAAGTGTAGCTAGGGGTCCAAGCGCCCCTGGCAAAGTAAGGGACTGGCGCCCCCCCTTTCGATAAAGCATTGCAGTCCATTGGCGGTTACCATGTTGGAGCCACAGCAACTGACCCCCTCCCCCACACGCTGCCCTACATCATCGGCTGGGATTCACTGTTGGTGTGAAGCCACTGGGAACATTCTGGTAGCATTAGCAGCAGTCTGTGTCATAGATAGGGAAGGCAGAAGGTTAACTAGCTAATAGCAGTCTGTTGGCAGCAGAGGCTGGGCGGGGGGCTGAGAATGAGCCAACGCTGATCAGTGTCCAGTCTGCTCAGACAAAAATATTTTGTGATCAGGGCTGGTTCTAGACCAAAGGAGCCAATGGCAAAAATTTCCTTTGGCACCCCCCCCCCCCCCCCCCCCACACACACACACACACACACACACACACACACACACACACACCAAAAAAGAACATATCCCAGTTTAACATAACGCTATGTGGTGCAAGGTGTGGAGCTGGTCACTTGTATCAGACCTCTGACATTTGCCTTTTCACCCATATTGCATACTTTTTCTTGCAGGTTGTGTCTTAATTCAAGAAGTGTTCTGAGTACTTCAGCTTAGTATCTTTACTGACCCCTCTTTACCCCACACTACATAACTGACCCCTCTATACCCTACACTACATCACTGACCTTTCTATAACCATCACTGCATTACTGACCCCTCTAGAGATGTGCACTTGAAATTTTTCGGGTTTTGTGTTTTGGTTTTGGGTTCGGTTCCACGGCCGTGTTTTGGGTTCGACCGCGTTTTGGCAAAACCTCACCGAATTTTTTTTTCCGGATTCGGGTGTGTTTTGGATTCGGGTGTTTTTTTCAAAAAACACTAAAAAACAGCTTAAATCATAGAATTTGGGGGTCATTTTGATCCCAAAGTATTATTAACCTCAAAAACCATAATTTCCACTCATTTTCAGTCTATTCTGAACGCCTCACACCTCACAATATTATTTTTAGTCCTAAAATTTGCACCGAGGTCGCTGGATGACTAAGCTAAGCGACCCTAGTGGCCGACACAAACACCTGGCCCATCTAGGAGTGGCACTGCAGTGTCACGCAGGATGGCCCTTCCAAAAAACACTCCCCAAACAGCACATGACGCAAAGAAAAAAAGAGGCGCAATGAGGTAGCTGTGTGAGTAAGCTAAGCGACCCTAGCGGCCGACACAAACACCTGGCCCATCTAGGAGTGGCACCGCAGTGTCACGCAGGATGGCCCTTCCAAAAAACACTCCCCAAACAGCACATGACGCAAAGAAAAAAAGAGGCGCAATGAGGTAGCTGTGTGAGTAAGATAAGTGACCCTAGTGGCCGACACAAACACCTGGCCCATCTAGGAGTGGCACTGCAGTGTCACGCAGGATGGCCCTTCCAAAAAACACTCCCCAAACAGCACATGACGCAAAGAAAAAAAGAGGCGCAATGAGGTAGCTGTGTGAGTAAGATAAGCGACCCTAGTGGCCGACACAAACACCTGGCCCATCTAGGAGTGGCACTGCAGTGTCACGCAGGATGGCCCTTCAAAAAAATACTCCCCAAACAGCACATGACGCAAAGAAAAATGAAAGAAAAAAAGAGGTGGAAGATGGAATTGTCCTTGGGCCCTCCCACCCACCCTTATGTTGTACAAACAGGACATGCACACTTTAACCAACCCATCATTTCAGTGACAGGGTCTGCCACACGACTGTGACTGAAATGACGGGTTGGTTTGGACCCCCACCAAAAAAGAAGCAATTAATCTCTCCTTGCACAAACTGGCTCTACAGAGGCAAGATGTCCACCTCATCATCATCCTCCGATATATCACCGTGTACATCCCCCTCCTCACAGATTATCAATTCATCCCCACTGGAATCCACCATCTCAGCTCCCTGTGTACTTTGTGGAGGCAATTGCTGCTGGTCAATGTCTCCACGGAGGAATTGATTATAATTCATTTTAATGAACATCATCTTCTCCACATTTTCTGGAAGTAACCTCGTACGCCGATTGCTGACAAGGTGAGCGGCGGCACTAAACACTCTTTCGGAGTACACACTTGTGGGAGGGCAACTTAGGTAGAATAAAGCCAGTTTGTGCAAGGGCCTCCAAATTGCCTCTTTTTCCTGCCAGTATAAGTACGGACTGTCTGACGTGCCTACTTGGATGCGGTCACTCATATAATCCTCCACCATTCTTTCAATGGGGAGAGAATCATATGCAGTGCCAGTAGACGACATGTCCGACTCAGTAATCGTTGTCAGGTCCTTCAGTCCGGACCAGATGTCAGCATCAGCAGTCGCTCCAGACTGCCCTGCATCACCGCCAGCGGGTGGGCTCGGAATTCTGAGCCTTTTCCTCGCACCCCCAGTTGCGGGAGAATGTGAAGGAGGAGATGTTGACAGGTCGCGTTCCGCTTGACTTGACAATTTTCTCACCAGCAGGTCTTTGAACCCCAGCAGACTTGTGTGTGCCGGAAAGAGAGATCCAAGGTAGGTTTTAAATCTAGGATCGAGCACGGTGGCCAAAATGTAGTGCTCTGATTTCAACGGATTGACCACCCGTGAATCCTTGTTAAGCGAATTAAGGGCTCCATCCACAAGTCCCACATGCCTAGCGGAATCGCTCTGTGTTAGCTCCTCCTTCAATGTCTCCAGCTTCTTCTGCAAAAGCCTGATGAGGGGAATGACCTGACTCAGGCTGGCAGTGTCTGAACTGACTTCACGTGTGGCAAGTTCAAAGGGCAGCAGAACCTTGCACAACGTTGAAATCATTCTCCACTGCGCTTGAGACAGGTGCATTCCACCTCCTATATCGTGCTCAATTGTATAGGCTTGAATGGCCTTTTGCTGCTCCTCCAACCTCTGAAGCATATATAGGGTTGAATTCCACCTCGTTACCACTTCTTGCTTCAGATGATGACAGGGCAGGTTCAGGCATTTTTGGTGTTGCTCCAGTCTTCTGTACGTGGTGCCTGTACGCCGAAAGTGTCCCGCAATTCTTCTGGCCACCGACAGCATCTCTTGCATGCCCCTCTCGTTTTTTAAATAATTCTGCACCACCAAATTCAAGGTATGTGCAAAACATGGGACGTGCTGGAATTTGCCCATATTTAATGCACACACAATATTGCTGGCGTTGTCCGATGCCACAAATCCACAGGAGAGTCCAATTGGGGTAAGCCCTTCCGTGATGATCTTCCTCAGTTGCCGTAAGAGGTTTTCAGCTGTGTGCGTATTCTGGAAACCGGTGATACAAAGTGTAGCCTGCCTAGGAAAGAGTTGGCGTTTGCGAGATGCTGCTACTGGTGCCGCCGCTGCTGTTCTTGCGGCGGGAGTCCATACATCTACCCAGTGGGCTGTCACAGTCATATAGTCCTGACCCTGCCCTGCTCCACTTGTCCACATGTACGTGGTTAAGTGGACATTGGGTACAACTGCATTTTTTAGGACACTGGTGAGTCTTTTTCGGACGTCCGTGTACATTCTCGGTATCGCCTGCCTAGAGAAGTGGAACCTAGATGGTATTTGGTAACGGGGGCACACTACCTCAAGAAATTGTCTAGTTCCCTGTGAACTAACGGCGGATACCGGACGCACGTCTAACACCAACATAGTTGTCAAGGCCTCAGTTATCCGCTTTGCAACAGGATGACTGCTGTGATATTTCATCTTCCTCGCAAAGGACTGTTGGACAGTCAATTGCTTGGTGGAAGTAGTAAAAGTGGGCTTACGACTTCCCCTCTGGGATGACCATCGACTCCCAGCAGCAACAACAGCAGCGCCAGCAGCAGTAGGCGTTACACGCAAGGATGCATCGGAGGAATCCCAGGCAGGAGAGGACTCGTCAGAATTGCCAGTGACATGGCCTGCAGGACTATTGGCATTCCTGGGGAAGGAGGAAATTGACACTGAGGGAGTTGGTGGGGTGGTTTGCGTGAGCTTGGTTACAAGAGGAAGGGATTTACTGGTCAGTGGACTGCTTCCGCTGTCGCCCAAAGTTTTTGAACTTGTCACTGACTTATTATGAATGCGCTGCAGGTGACGTATAAGGGAGGATGTTCCGAGGTGGTTAACGTCCTTACCCCTACTTATTACAGCTTGACAAAGGCAACACACGGCTTGACACCTGTTGTCCGCATTTCTGTTGAAATACTTCCACACCGAAGAGCTGATTTTTTTGGTATTTTCACCAGGCATGTCAATGGCCATATTCCTCCCACGGACAACAGGTGTCTCCCCGGGTGCCTGACTTAAACAAACCACCTCACCATCAGAATCCTCCTGGTCAATTTCCTCCCCAGCGCCAGCAACACCCATATCCTCCTCATCCTGGTGTACTTCAACACTGACATCTTCAATCTGACTATCAGGAACTGGACTGCGGGTGCTCCTTCCAGCACTTGCATGGGGCGTGCAAATGGTGGAAGGCGCATGCTCTTCACGTCCAGTGTTGGGAAGGTCAGGCATCGCAACCGACACAATTGGACTCTCCTTGTGGATTTGGGATTTCGAAGAACGCACAGTTCTTTGCTGTGCTTTTGCCAGCTTGAGTCTTTTCATTTTTCTAGCGAGAGGCTGAGTGCTTCCATCCTCATGTGAAGCTGAACCACTAGCCATGAACATAGGCCAGGGCCTCAGCCGTTCCTTGCCACTCCGTGTGGTAAATGGCATATTGGCAAGTTTACGCTTCTCCTCCGACAATTTTATTTTAGATTTTTGAGTCCTTTTTTTACTGATATTTGGTGTTTTGGATTTTACATGCTCTGTACTATGACATTGGGCATCGGCCTTGGCAGACAACGTTGCTGGCATTTCATTGTCTCGGCCATGACTAGTGGCAGCAGCTTCAGCACGAGGTGGAAGTCGATCTTGATCTTTCCCTATTTTTGGAACCTCAACATTTTTGTTCTCCATATTTTAATAGGCACAACTAAAAGGCACCTCAGGTAAACAATGGAGATGGATGGATACTAGTATACTTATGGATGACGAGCGACTGCCGACACAGAGGTAGCTACAGCCGTGGACTACCGTACTGTGTCTGCTGCTAATATAGACTGGATGATAATGAGATAAAATTAAAATATATATATATATATATCACACTAGTACTGCAGCCGGACAGGTATATATTATGTAATGACGGACCTGCTGGACACTGTCTGTCAGCACTGCAGACTCCTAAAGTAAGCTACTAGTATCAAGAAGATAGAAAAAAAAAAAAACACGGGTAGGTGGTATACAATTATGTATGGACGAGCGACTGCCGACACAGAGGTAGCTACAGCCGTGGACTACCGTACTGTGTCTGCTGCTAATATAGACTGGATGATAATGAGATAAAATTAAAATATATATATATCACACTAGTACTGCAGCCGGACAGGTATATATTATGTAATGACGGACCTGCTGGACACTGTCTGCAGAATGCGTTTATAAAAACACCACACGACGAGTGTTTAACTTTTTCAGGCAGACAATCACAATATACTGGTGGTCAGCTGACAATCACAATACTGGTGGTCAGTGGTCACTGGTCAGTCACACTGGCAGTTGCACTCTGGCAGCAAAAGTGTGCACTGTACTTAAAATATGTACTCCTGCTATAACTGCTCCCCAGTCTCCCCCACAATTAAGCTGCGTGAGCAGTGAGCACTCAGCACAGTCAGATAATGATATACAGTATTACATATAATGCAGCACACTGGGCTGAGCACAGATATGGTATGTGACTGTGTCACACTGTGTATCGTTTTTTTTCAGGCAGAGAACGGATTAATTAAACTGGTGGTCACTGGTCACACTATCAGCAGCAAGTAGTACTCCTCCTAATAATATGCTCCCCAAAATTTGTGTCTCTCTCTAGTACTCTAGTCTAAACGGAGAGGACGCCAGCCACGTCCTCTCCCTATCAATCTCAATGCACGTGTGAAAATGGCGGCGACGCGCGGCTCCTTATATAGAATCCGAGTCTCGCGATAGAATACGAGCCTCGCGAGAATCCGACAGCGGGATGATGACGTTCGGGCGCGCTCGGGTTAACCGAGCAAGGCGGGAAGATCCGAGTCGCTCGGCCCCGTGTAAAAAAACCTGAAGTTCGGGCGGGTTCGGATTCCGAGGAACCGAACCCGCTCATCTCTACCCTCTATACAGTACACTGACCTCTATATACCTGCTAGTACATCCCTGATGCCTATATTCCCTAAGCTAAATCCCTGACGCCTCTATTCCCTACGCTACATCCCTGACGCCTCTATTCCCTATGCTACATCCCTGACGCCTCTATACCCTACGCTACATCCCTGATGCCTCTATTCCCTATGCTACATTCCTGATGCCTCTATAACCTACGCTACATCCCTGACGCCTCTATACCCTACGCTACATCCCTGACGCCTCTATACAGTACAATGCATTACTGATCCGTCTAGACCATACATCCTCATTACATCAGAGAGATAGTGAAACACTGGAAAAAATAAGGATAAAGTGGACTACAGAAACTGATGCTCTAAACAAAGGAGAGAGAGAGAGAAAAGCACAAGGGAAAGTGGGCAATCGGAACACCATAGAGAGAGGAGAGATAGAAATGCCTGAAAAAGTAAAGGGGGTTGGGTATGGCATCCGGCGCTCGGGATTCCAGCAGTCACATGATACCTAATCCTAATCCTAACCCTCTGGGGGGGTGGCGGATAGGGCTAACCCTCAGGGGGTGGCAGCTAGGACTAACCCCCCCCCCTCCTAGTGCCTTCCCTAACACCCCCTCCCCCGGTCCTAACCCTCCCTCCAATACTCGCCTTCGGGATGTTGGCTGTCTGTGTGCCGGCACCAGTCTCCCAAGTGGTGTCAGGATTCCAACATCGGTCAAATGACCGCCGGTATACCGTCTGCCGGGATGGTAAATGTATCCTGAGGACAGGTAGTGAGTGTGGAGGGATAGGTGGTTCAGTAAAATGTAACAGCTCAAACTGCGATCATTCACTGATAAATTGATTTATAGCTCTCCCTTTTTAACCATTGCAGTCATAAAAGCAATGTTTTTTAAACTTATAAATAAAGCTTGTTAGCATCCCCAGCACACTGTATATGCTGGGAGATGTATTTCTCAATATGAAAACATTTAATTACTGTATGAACTCTAATTCCCCAACTGAAACCTCTCACAAACACACACTCCTAAATCTAGTACACACACACACATTTCCCCAGTACTGACAACTCTCATCACTTCCACACACTGACAACTCCCTCCTGCTCCTCTCCCCACTGACACTGACAGCTCCCTCACAGTCACACACATCCTCCACCCCCCCACACACACACTGATAGCACACATGCACAAATCCCCCCCTCCTCGACACTAACTGTCACGGACTGCTTGGGCAGCAGGGGGCAGGCTCTGACTTGAAGTGCTGAAATTCAACAGCTCTCTCGAACTTGCAAGGCATGGCTGTGCAGCTGTCTCCAGCCATCTCCTTGCCCACTGTGTAATTTGTGGCGTTCTCTGATGTTCCCCGCTCTGCCTCTACAACCGGCACATAATGTACAGCAGTGGTGACTCCTGAGTATGGGCCTGGAGAACTCCGCCTACCGGGGGGTAGGGATTAATAATTTCAAAGGGGCAGAGCTAGGAGTGAAGCAGTGGACAGCAGTTGAGGGGCGTTTCAAACTGTGACAGGGTTGGGACAATTTCAGTATCCTTCCCTCACCGTCTAATTGGTCAGTCCCACGCTGATTGCCATAGCGCCCTTTCGAGACTGCAGAACTCTATCCCTTAGCCACGGTTGGCACAGCTGGATGGTGCCCCTGGCAAGTGCCATCCTGGCCAAGGGGTAGATACGCCCCTGAGGGTCAGGGCCAGCAACAGAAATCTCGGGGCCCAGTACACTGATATCTCTGGGGCCCCCTCAACCCCCCCCCTTAACTTGGCAGAGAGATCTTTAAAAAAAAATGGAGCCTTTGACTCGGACCGTCAGTGAGGCCGGCAGGTGGTTTTCATACTGGGCTATCCAGCTCTTCGGTGGCGGTGGCAGGGACATTCAGAAAAGGGCCAGCACAGCAACATGCATAATAATGGCAATACAGTATGGACCACAGGGACTGGACAAAGTGATGGGGTAAAAGGAGGGGGGAGGGTTTAGTTGGCCTGTTAATTGTTTTCCTGCTTAAATTGAGCAGTTGGTGGATACACTTTAAAAAGCAATATTGGCACTGTGGCCCCATTATTTCTGTTCTTAATACTTGGAGCCCTGAACAAGTGTCCCCTTTGTCCCCCCTGTCACCGGGCCTGTTCAGGCGTTACCTATGGAGAAGCTGCGACATGACATCCTAGGACACGATACTGCACCATGCATCACCATTATATTTCAGTGTGCCTTGTCAATATTTAAATCTTGTTCTGTGTGACGTGAGTTGTAAATGGTTGAAAATCTCTGTGCTACAGTATCGTCACCATGTAGTTATAACAACACCGCAAAACCACCAAAAGACGTGTTTTGGTAGAGGGACTGCTGGAGGGGCCCATTGGGGCCCCCAGTTTGCTACCCCACCCCGGTATACCTGTGCTGTAGCCAGTGGAAGGGGCACTATCTTCCTGGTGATCTCTTCGGGAAGATGGTGCCGCACATAGAAAGCAAAGACTCTGGCTGCACTCTCCTGCCCTCGCTCTAAGCAAGGTGATCGGGCCACAAAAGGACCCCTGTCGGACCCCGGCCTGTGGGCCACAAAAGGATGCATTGGGGGCGGCATGCGGCCCATGGGTTTGACACCCCTGCCCTAGAGTATCACAATTTGTTTCACGGCACCCCTAGGCCAAAGTTTTTTTTATTGAGAAATTCAGAAAAAAATATAAAATTAAGTAAATTGTGTTTATAGCATGTCATCCTCAGGTTCAGTTATGTTGTGAGGGAATGGTTTTGCCAATTTAATAAAGTATAAATAATTTTAATTGGTCCTGGACCACCAAACTATGCTACCAGTGCAAGAACCCCAGTTTGGAAACTACTGCTATAAAATAAACCTTTTTTGTTTTTTTTAAACTACATGTAATACACCTTAGATCTCAGTTCCTAAAAGGTTTTAAACCTTTGCATACAGTAAACTACACATATTTAAAAATCCTACACCGGGCACAAGTGCTCACGGGCCAATTTCATGGCAGTCTTGGATAGGAGGGCATTGTGGATTCACCAAGGGAATGCTGATGCTGACTCCAAGAAGAAAGGGAGTCTCTTCCCTATGAAGGTGAAGCCTTGTTTGGCGACGGCCTAGTTAATTTGATCTCGGCAGCTCCCGCAGGTAAGTCATCCTTCTTGCCCTATGTTCCCTCTCAACGGATGAAGACGCATCATTATCTGACGCAGTCATTTCGGCCCAATAGATATGCAAGAAGTTAAGATTCCCCTTTCTTTGCAGGTAGAGGAAGGAAAAGAGGGAAGATGTCTGTAGCCTCTTCAAGATCGCAGGAGCAGAGATCGTCCTCTGCTTTTGCCAAATCCACTGCATGACGCTGGGGCTCTCTTGCAGGAGCCCGCACCAGTGGGGGGCACGTCTAAAACTCTTCAGTCAGTTCTGGATTCATTCGGACCTGGACTCGTGGGCTTTACAAATAGTGTCCCAAGGGTACAAACTGCGGTTTCAAGACGTTCCCCCTCACCGATTGTTCAAATCAGCCTTAGTCAGCAGGGAGAAGGTTTTTATTCAAGCCTCTTCGTGGTCCCGAAGCCGGACGGCTCAGTCAGACCAATCTTAAATCTGAAATCCCTTAATTTCTACCTAAAGAAATTCAATTTCAAGATGGAATCTCTCAGGGTAGTGATCTCCAGTCCGGGGGATAAAGGAGATTTCATGGTTTTGGTAGACATAAAGGATGCCTACTTATATGTTCCCATTTAGCCACTGCATCAAGCTACCTGAGGTTTGCAATTCAGGATTGTCATTACCAATTTCAGACGTTGCCGTTTGGTCTGTCCACGGCTCCGAGGATTTTCACCAGGGTGATGGCGGAAATGATGGTTCTCCTTCGCAAGCAAGGAGTCACAATTATCCCGTACTTGGATGATCTCCTGATAAAGGCGAGATCCAGGGACCAGTTGGTGCAAAACATCTACTCTCCCTGACAGTTCTTCAACAACATGGTTGGCTCCTAAACTTGCCAAAATCGCAGTTGGTCCCAATGACGCGGATGTTGTTTTTGGGAGTGATACTGGACACAGAAGAGGTTTTCTTCTAGTGGAAAGGCTCTGGAGATCCAGAGTCTGGTCAAACAAATTCTGAAACCAGCAAGAGTGTTAATCCATCAATGCATTCAGTTGCTGGGGAAGATGGTTGCGGCCTACGAGGCCATTCAGTTTGGCAGGTTCCATGCCAGAGTGTTCCAGTGGGACCTGTTGGACAAGTGGTCCGGATCCCACCTACACATGCACCGGAGGATAATCCTGTCTTCCAAGACCAGAATCTCACTCCATTGGTGGCTGCACAGTTCTCACCACCTAGAGGGGCGATGGTTCGGGATCCAGGACGGGATCCTAGGGACCACGGATGCAACCCTCTGAGGCTGGAGAGCAGTCACACAGGGGGAAAACATCCAAGGAAGATGGTCAAGTCTTCCTTGGATGTTTTCATCTCCACATAAATGTTATGGAGTTAAGGGCCATTTAATAACTGCAGACACAGTACGCACTGGGACGGGTGCCCAGCATCCTCTACGGACTAAGAGAAAAGGATTTACCGGTAGGTATTAAAATCCTATTTTCTCTAACGTCCTAGAGGATGCTGGGGACTCCGTAAGGACCATGGGCATAGACGGGCTCCGCAGGAGACATGGGCACTTTAAGAAAGACTTTAGTTCTGGGTGTGCACTGGCTCCTCCCTCTATGCCCCTCCTCCAGACCTCAGTTTGATACTGTACCCAGTGGAGACTGGGTGCTTTTCAGGAGCTCTCCTGAGCTTTCTGACAGAAAGTATTTTGTTAGGTTTTTAATTTTCAGGGAGCACTGCTGGCAACAGACTCCCTCATCGAGGGACTGAGGGGAGAGAAGCAGCCCTACTCTCTGAGTTGCAAGGTCCTGCTTCTTAGGCTACTGGACACCATTAGCTCCAGTGGGATTGGTACGCAGGATCTCACCCTCGCCGTCCGTCCCAGAGCCGCGCCGCCGTCCCCCTCGCAGAGCCGGAAGATAGAAGCCGGGTGAGTATGAGAAGAAAAGAAGACTTCAGAGGCGGCAGAAGACTTCATGATCTTCACTGAGGTAACGCACAGCACTGCAGCTGTGCGCCTTTGCTCCCATACACCTCACATACTCCGGTCACTGTAAGGGTGCAGGGCGCAGGGGGGGCGCCCTGGGCAGCAATATAAACCTCTTTCGCAAAAATATAACATATATACAGCTGGGCACTTTATATATGTATAAGCCCCCACCAATTTTACAGTTTAAGCGGGACAGAAGCCCGCCTCCGAGGGGGCGGGGCTTCTCCCTCAGCACTCACCAGCGCCATTTTTTCTCCACAGCACCGCTGAGAGGAAGCTCCCCGGACTCTACCCTGCTTATACCACGTTAGACAAGAGGGTTGAAAAGAGGGGGGGGGGCACATAATTCGCAAATTACATACAGCAGCACTACTGGGCAAACATTAAGTTACTGTTTTATTCCTGGGTTATATAGCGCTGGGGTGTGTGCTGGCATACTCTCTCTCTGTCTCTCCAAAGGGCCTTGTGGGGAAACTGTCTTCAGAAAAAGCATTCCCTGTGTGTGTAGTGTCTCGGTACACGTGTGTCGACATGTCTGAGGAAGAAGGCTATATTAGAGAGGAGCGGGAGCAAATGAATGTGGTGTCTCCGCCGACAGCTGATTGGATGGATATGTGGAATGTTTTAAATGCTAGTGTAAACTCATTGCACAAAAGATTAGACAAGGCAGAAGCTTTGGGACAGTCAGGATTTAAACCCATGCCTGATCCTATGTTGCAGGGACTGTCAGGGTCTCATAAGCGCCCACTATCCCAGATTGTTGACACAGATACCGACACGGATTCTGACTCCAGTGTCGATTACGATGATGCAAAGTTACAGCCAAAATTGGCAAAATCCATTCGATTTATGATTATGGCAATAAAAGATGTTTTGCACATCACAGAGGAACCCCCTGTCGCTGACAAGAGGGTACATATGTACAAGGGAAAGAAGCCTGAGGTAACCTTTCCCCCCTCACACGAGCTGAACGAGTTATGTGAAAAAGCTTGGGAATCTCCAGATAAAAGACTGCAGATTTCCAAAAGGATTCTTATGGCGTATCCTTTCCCATCAACGGATAGGTTACGATGGGAATCCTCCCCTAGGGTGGACAAAGCATTAACACGCTTATCCAAGAAGGTAGCCCTCCCATCCCAGGATACGGCTACCCTCAAAGAGTGTGCTGACCGCAAACAGGAGATTACCCTGAAGTCCATTTATACACATTCAGGTACCTTACTCAGACCGGCAATTGCGTCGGCCTGGGTGTGTAGTGCTGTAGCGGCATGGACAAATACCTTATCTGAGGGGATGGATAGCCTAGACAAGGATACTATTTTATTGACCCTGGGGTATATAAGAGATGCTGTCCTATATATGTGTGTATGCAAACTACAGGTGGTGCTGCAGGGCCCACACCCTTTTACTTGTCTTGTAGAGCAGCTCTGAAGCTGTTACAGTGCCCAGCTGCTGCAAGAAATCAGCTTGAATGCTTCAGGGGCTTGGGCATGGCCAACATGAGCCCCACACCGAAGGAGGGTGGGGGTGTTTAATGCAAACTTGGGGTTATACAAGCGCCGCAAAAGGCCGCCATGCCCTGCATGCCCCTTTTCTCTTTTCATATACAGATGAGGGTTCCAGCCAACTTTGGCCCACTGCTTGGATGACATCACCGTATGCAAATCCGTCTGCTGCAGACCTTCCCCCAGGAATGCTTGCAATAGTTGTTGCATATGGTTTAATGTCTGAGGGTGCTTCAGTATTAGGCAGCCTTCCGCCCTCCCATGTTCATCTGAAAAGATGTGGTCTCCCTGCAGTTGTTGTCCCCAGACGAGTTCCCTTGTGCTTCCTCAGTTAAATCTCCTTAACTTGACGGGGGTGTGCCCGAGCAGCCACCCTCCCCAGCCCTATCCCAACACATACTTATCTTGCATATGAGATCTCTTGATCATGAAGATAGTTCTCACAGGTTGAGGTTCATCCTGGCCCCGCTCCCCGCTGGAGATCGCTGATGGGGACAGCAGCGGGGCTTCAGCAGAAGGGTGAGTATGTGTGGCCAGAGACCTCCCTTCCCATGTGCAGGCCTGCAGAGTCTGCCGCGCAGGATGGGGCATGTGGCACTCTCCCTCCCAGGGGCTCTTCCAGATGTAGCTCCTCAGCAGTATGTTTCCCGGGCTGCGCGGCGCTCTCCCCGACTGGCATCCGCCCTGGAACACTGCCTTCCTCAACGCAACATCAGCAGGGGGCCCTGGCCTCATCACCATCCCAGGTCTTTCTCATGTATGTATCATGTATGTGTGTGTGATATATGTATGAATCATATATGTTTGTGATATATATATATATATTCCATAGACAAAAAACCTTACGGTTTCACATGTCCCATTAAGGCTTCTTAGACATGATCGAAATTTCAGAAACCTGTTGTAACTCTTCCACTCAAACTCCAAAAAGCAATGAAATTCCGATCATTAAGGCTGACGCCTTAATGGACGTGTTCCTTGCGCAATACAGATATGGTATGCCATCACAGCCTGTGGGTAAGTGCAGATTCAGCACTCTCACAGAGTGAGATTGCTGTCACTCACACAATGGTGGAGCTGCTAATTCACAGATTTGTGTGCTCATTGGAATACACACATGCAGTCTATGCAACTGAAGGTCTGAGCAGTTTTGTGGTGCTCCCATCCCACACAGTGCCCACAACCATCCCATTCAGTCAACACAACAAAGCCACCTTGTTACAACATCCTTCTAACTCCATACATCCATCTCACTTAGTATACACATTTAGCTCCCTCAAACATCTTGGTTAATTGCTAAACTATAATACCCCATCTACGGTCTATGCATCTACACTTACTTCCCCTATACACCCCCATGCTGCCCGGTCTTCCCCAATCCCTACTGCTGTGTTCTCCCATCTGTGCTAGTCTGTACTAACTTATCTGTACCATCTGTCTTTCCCCACCTGTGCATTGTCTGTACCACCGTTTCCTTCTCTCTGTGCTGCTCAGTGTTTCCTTCTTCAACGTCACTCTGCCTCCTCCAGTACATGGCACATTGTCTTCTCTCCCATCTGCACCAGTTTTCTACCCATCCATGCCAGTGTTTTCAACCCATCTGCACCATTTCCCCCATCTGCACCGCTCTGTCTCCCTCCCCATACTTGCTGCTTAATCTACCCCCTATCCACACCACTCTTACCCTATTCATGTAGCTGACATCCTGAAGGTAAATTTAGTGGATCCTGCGCTCTTGGCAGGGGGATAACCGCCACAGCCCACCCCCCAGTGGTCCGGAAACGCCTCCGTTGTGCAGACCATGCCCTGCCAATGGCATTCTAACGCTGTTTGCACGCCCCCCTCATTCCCCGCAACCACCTCTGCCTATCAATCAGGCAGGGTGATAGCATCTCACTGGGCTCCTGGGGTACGCACGCACCTCACAAACTAATTGACTGCAATCGCTGCTGCTGCTGCGGTCTGAATTACCCCCTGTGTTTCTCTGTCCCCCCCATTAGTGCTGCTTAGTGTTCCCTCTATCCACACACTTCTGTTCCCCCATCCACACCGCTCTCCTCCCTCCAATCAACAACACTCTTACCTCATCTGAGCAGCTTTGTCTTCCGCTCAGACCTTCAGTTGCATAGACTGCATGTGTGTATTCCAATGAGCACACAAATCTGTGAATTAGCAGCTCCACCATTGTGTGAGTGACAGCAATCTCACTCTGTGAGAGTGCTGAATCTGCACTTACCCACAGGCTGTGATGGCATACCATATCTGTATTGCGCAAGGAACACGTCCATTAAGGCGTCAGCCTTAATGATCGGAATTTCATTGCTTTTTGGAGTTTGAGTGGAAGAGTTACAACAGGTTTCTGAAATTTCGATCATGTCTAAGAAGCCTTAATGGGACATGTGAAACCGTAAGGTTTTTTGTCTATGGAATTTCATCGCTTTTTTTAAATTTATTTTTTTTATTCAGAAATGTAAAATTTCACTGTAAGAATAAACATTTGATTTTTTAAATGTTTAATGAAAATGTTCGTATAACATCACTGTTCTGTGCAAAATTATTTTATTAACCAAACCAAATTGTTTAAGGTCCGTACACACTTAACGATTTAATGAGCGACGTCGCTCATTTTATCGTTAAGTGTGTATGCAGCCAGCGACAAACGATGCGCGGCCCCGCGGGTCGGCAACAATCTTCGCTGTCGGTAGGGCATGCAGGAAGGATGTGGACTGTCGTCCACGACCTTCATGCAGGGCTGGCGGGGGCGTGACGTCACTGAGCGATATGAGCGGTCATATCGCTCAGTGTGTACAGTCGGCCGCCGGCCGGCCCGGGAGGGGAAACATTAGACGATGTAGCTCACAGAGCGACATCGTTTAATGTGTACGGGCCTTTAGACTTTGGTCAAAATATTTTGCTGCCATTGCAGCTGATGCAGGGAGGGGGGTAGGCGGCAGCAGCCTGTAACTGAGGCTGGAGGTAGGCGTGAAATGCATTGCTTGTACGTGTGAGTGCGTGGTGTCAGGTGCTGCGCGTGTATATGTGTGTGTGTGTGTCAGGTGCTGCCTGTGTATGTGTGTGTCAGCTCCTGTGTGTATGTGTGTGTCAGGTGCTGCGTGTATATATGAGTGTGTCTGATGGTGCGTGTGTATGCGTCAGCTGCCGCACGTGTGTGTGTGTGTGTGTCAGGTGTTGCGGGTGTATATGTGTGTGAGTATCAGGTGCTCCGCGTGTGTACAAGTGTATGTCTGGTGCTGTGCATGAATACGTATGTCTGTGTCAGGTGCTGCGCGTGTACATGAGTGTGCATTAGGTGCTGCGCGTGTACATGAGTGTGTGTCAGGTGCTGCGTGTGTACATGAGTGTGCGTCAGGTGCTGCGCGTGTACATGTGTGTGCGTCAGGTGCTGCGCGTGTACATGTGTGTGCCTCAGGTGCTGCACGTGTCTATGTGTGTGTGAGTAAGGCACTGCGTGTGTATGTGTGTGTCTGATGGTGTGCGTGTATATGTATGTGTCAGGTGCTGCGTGTATATGCATGTGTCAGGTGCTGCGTGTATATGCATGTGTCAGGTGCTGCGTGTATATGCATGTGTCAGGTGCTGCGTGTATATGCATGTGTCAGGTGCTGCGTGTATATGCATGTGTCAGGTGCTGCGTGTATATGCATGTGTCAGGTGCTGCGTGTTTATTTTATTGTGTCTGATGGTACGTGTGTGTGTCAGGTGCCGCACGTGTATATGTGTGTGTGCCAGGTGTTGCGCGTGTATGTGTGGGTCAGGTGCTGCATGTTTATTTTATTGTGTCTGATGCTACGTGTGTGTGTGTCAGGTGCCGCACGTGTATGTGTGTGTGCCAGGTGTTGCGCGTGTATGTGTGGGTCAGGTGCTGCATGTTTATTTTATTGTGTCTGATGCTACGTGTGTGTGTGTGTGTGTGTCAGGTGCCGCACGTGTATGTGTGTGTGTCAGGTGTTGCGCGTGTATGTGTGTGTCAGGTGCCGCGCGTGTATGTGTGTGTCAGGTGCCGTTCCCCTTCTTCCCATCCCAGCTCTCTCTGTAGAATACAGCTCTGCACCCAGAGAGAGGGAAAGACTAGGGGGCTGATCACTGCACTGCTCACTTTTTGGTCATGAGTTTGGCCTCCTGTTTCTTCCAGTGCTGTGTTCCTGCAGCCTAGCCCTCCCTGTTGTGCCAGAGAATCAGCCCTTCCTTCCCCTGACAGAGAGAGAGAGCCCGAGGCAGAGACACTCTTCCCGTAGCTGGCCTACCCCCAGTACTTCAGCACTGGCCATGCGGCAGTCAACAAAGGAGACCAGCAGGGGGTTCTGGCAGCATCAGCTGTGGCCGCAGCTGGATCGGGGAGGCCTGCAGTGTCTGAGGTGGGCAACACTTCCTCCGCCGCTGTCACCTTCCCCTGCCGGAGAGAAAGCCAGAGACATACCCTTCCCGCAGCTGGGATACCCCTAGTACCTCAGCGCTGGACAGGCAGAAGTCTATGGAGGGGACCGGCAGGGGTTTCGGGCCGCAGCAGTAGCAGCGGCCGCAGTCAGATCAGGGAGGCCTGCAGGGTCAGAACTGGGCAGCACTTCCACCAACACTGTCACCTCTGTGCTGGGCATGTACACCAGTCCGTACGGACGGAGGTGTCCACAACAGGCAGCAGTATAATGAGTCAGACAAACTCATTACACGCTGCCCACTGCTGCGCCGCATGCCCTCGATGGAGGAAGCCTAGATGCGGTCCCCAGCGGCAGCGAGGGAGAAGGGTGATCACATCACCCTTCAACCCGGCACCTCACAATCAGCTGGGGATCTGCAGTAGCTTCATCTCTCTCTTCCTCTCCCTCTCTGACAGCACAGCAGCCCCTCTGGGTCCCATGTAGCTCTGCCCCCCTGCTCACAGTTCACTCGGCCTCTCCTGATTAAAAAGAAAATAAGAGCCTGACCAGCTGCTCAGATGCGAGGAGGGGACGGGCGGTAGGTCCTCTGTGAGTACACTACACAGTCAAAATTAACTCTGACTCCTCACAACAGTGTGGACTGCAGGCGACGTCAGATGCCAATTTGGGTGTGCTTGCCGCACTACCTGCCCATCAAGCCCAACGTGGCATTTTGTATTAGGAACCCTATAACAGCATTCCGACATCCCTCCCTATGACGCTGCCATCCATACACTGCCGCTCTCATACATCCGTACACCGCCACTCTCATACATCCGCACACTGCCGCTCTCACACAACTGTACACTGTTGCTCTCATACATCCATACACTGCCGCTCTCATACATCCGTACAACCTCGCTCTCATACATCCGTACAACCCCGCTCTCATACATCCGTACAACCCCGCACTCTTACAGCCGCACTCTTACAGCCGCACTCTTACAGCCGCACACCATCGCACTCATACAGCCGCACACCGACGCAGTTATACAGCCTTACATTGCCGCTCTCATACATCCGCACACTGCCGCTCACATCTATACATACATAGCCTCCATACATCTACACATCCAATCCCCGCGCAAGGGAACACTGAAATCACTATCACTTTTCCCCGGGGTGTGACCACAGCCAGCCACTACTCCGGCCACCTTCTTGTGACACCAAAATGCATCTTACCTATCATCAGGGTGGTGCTGCTGCTGAGGGCAGGTTGCTGCCTCAGTCTCCTAGTTGGTGCTGCGATTGGAGGGGGTACTGCTTCCCTGTGCTGCCACTGTCTCCCGGATCATCGTGCCGCTGGCTGAATTGCAGCTTGACGCTACTGCTGCCGGGAGTAACAGCTTCCTGACTGTTGTTGCTGGTGGCTGCCTACTGCTCATTGCCGCCGGAACACTGACCGGCTCGGCAGTGATGCTGGCGGAGGAGTAGTGGCGGTGGGGTGGTGCCTGCTCCCTTCCCTCGAGCATGCCGCAGTGTAAAAAAATAAATAATAGAGAGCATACCAGGGTGAGAGTCTGTATGGATCACAGTGATTACACGGGGCACAGCATAAGGACACCTTGCTGTGAGGGGCTCTGCCCACACAGATTGCTGCACCCTCTCTGATGTCAGCCGCTGCCCTCTCGTTCTCTTGGCGGCCAGTTCCAGTGTGAGGTAGGAGAGGAAGAGAACACACAGGTGTTAGGCGCCGTGGTCCGCGATGTCCTCGCGGCCCGGCGCCTAGCAACTAGGGACGCCGAGCGTGCTAGCCGCCGGCTCCCTAGCAACGCTAGGACGCCGGGCGCGCTGAGCCGCCTGGACCCTAGCAACGGGGACGCCACGGACGGACTGCGCTCCCCTTGCAGGGTCAATCAAGTGAACTACACACACACACTTGTCTTCTGGTCGTGCAGCAAGGCAGCTGCACGGCATTGTGCTAATCAGGCTCTGAACTTCTGATTGAAGGACTCCCTGCTAAATACCTTCTCAGTGCTTCACACAGACGCCGGTAATAGCTTCCTGCATGCTGCTTTGGTTTGCTGATGTCTGTTCCAGTTCTGCTGTGTCCGGTCATTCCTGTCCTCAGAGTTCCTGAATCTTAGTGTTGTCATCTCTTCCCAAGGAGTCTTCCAGTCCTCATTTACCCGCAACAGTCGCTAGAGGATCTCGTGTGGTTTTCGTGAGTGGCGGCTCTGCCGCGTGCTGCGGCCTAGGCCGCTTTATTTTGTATTCTGTGTTGGTGCATTTGCGGAGGTTTACGCTCCCACACTCCTCTCCGGAACTCGCCGGTGCCGGGTAGAAGAGTGGACAAGTGGGTATTTTGGTTGTCCTTTTCCCTGGCGGTTTTCCGCACATACTCTAGTTTAAAGTTAGTTTTGAGCCCCTGGCTTTGTTGTTTAGTAGAGGGCCCCTTGTTATCACCCTGTCTCGGATTTCTCTTTGTCTCCCATTAAGACCTGAGGGGGCATCGGAGTTGGGCAGACGTAATCCGCCCTTCAAACGCGGCTGCCATGGGCCCAAGCAACCATAGTCTCGCAAGAGATTTCTGACAGCGCGGGCGAGACAACGGAGATAGGGCGCCAGGGGCTATTCCCATTCCCACTCCCTTTCCAAGCATTACGTTCCAGTACTCAGGTCCTTGCTATAAGATATCCCCAGACCAGAGTATTGGAATCATAACAGGAGAGCAGCCCTGATATATAACAGAGGTGGAAGTTCTATAGGCAGCAGAGACGGAGACCAGCCAGCCAGTCTCCCAGTGCCCTGATCACTACACGCCGCCAGCACAGCATTACAGGAGGGTCCTATAGTGCTGCCCTGAGCTAACAGGTGTGTGTACCAGTGTGCTGCGCCCTGGTGTCTCTGAGAGGGGTGAGGTCACCGTGCCGCTTTAGTATATGGCTTTTCCTTAGTACTGTAAGTTACAGCCCTGCACTAGTAGTGGCAACTCTGCCCTATGTGAACCTATGAGGTTATTTTCCTATTTACAGAATAACCGGGGAGAAGGCGGCCATATTGCGGCTCTCAAGAGAAGGCACTCTAGTACACCCCCTGCTGGCGGCCACTGCGCTGGCGCAACAAATTGAAATGCCCGATCTCTATAATGGGGCATATTTCTCTTAATTAAAAAAAACCTGTAACTTTCTGAAAAACCACAACCCCAAAAGGCACTTCACAGGGACATGCTCTATCTAATAAAACAAACCCCAAGTCATATATATATATATATATAATAAGATTTTACTCACCGGTAAATCTATTTCTCGTAGTCCGTAGTGGATGCTGGGACTCCGTAAGGACCATGGGGAATAGCGGCTCCGCAGGAGACTTGGCACAACTAAAGAGAGCTTTAGGACTACCTGGTGTGCACTGGCTCCTCCCCCTATGACCCTCCTCCAGACCTCAGTTAGGATACTGTGCCCGGAAGAGCTGACACTAAGGAAGGATTTTGAATCCCGGGTAAGACTCATACCAGCCACACCAATCACACCGTACAACTCGTGATATTATACCCAGTTAACAGTATGACAACAACGGAGCCTCTGCACAGATGGCTCTCAACAATAACCCTTTTGTTAACAATAACTATGTACAAGTACTTGGGATGGGCGCCCAGCATCCACTACGGACTACGAGAAATAGATTTACCGGTGAGTAAAATCTTATTTTCTCTGACGTCCTAAGTGGATGCTGGGACTCCGTAAGGACCATGGGGATTATATCAAAGCTCCCAAACGGGAGGGAGAGTGCGGATGACTCTGCAGCACCGAATGAGCGAACTCCAGGTCCTCCTCAGCCAGGGTGTCAAACTTGTAAAATCTTGCAAATGTGTTTGACCCCGACCAAGTAGCAGCTCGGCAAAGTTGTAAAGCAGAGACCCCTCGGGCAGCCGCCCAAGAAGAGCCCACCTTCCTCGTGGAATGGGCTTTTACTGATCTAGAATGCGGCAGTACCGCCGCAGAATGACAGTCCTGTACCACAAATCTGAATTACTCCTGGTGAGGAGAGTAAATGGGGACATGCAGGTAAGCATCCTTGATGTCCAGTGATACCATGTAATCCCCTTCCTCCAGGCTTGAGATAACCGCCCTGAGCGATTCCATCTTGAACTTGAACCGTTTTATATACGTGTTCAAAGATTTAAAATTTAAAATGGGTCTCACCGAACCGTCCGGTTTCGGTACCACAAACATTGTGGAATAGTAACCCCTTCCTTGTTGAAGGAGGGGTACCTTGACTATCACCTGCTGCAAATACAGCTTGTGAATTTGCCTCTATCACAGCCTCCCTGTCCAAGGGAGATGTTGGCAAGGCAGATTTTAGGAAACGGCGAGGGGGAGACGTCTCGAATTCCAGCTTGAATCCCTGAGACACTACTTGTAGAATCCAGGGATCCACCTGTGAGCAAGCCCACTGATTGCTGAAGCACTTGAGACGGGCCCCCACCGCACCTGGCTCCACCAGTGGAGCCCCAGCGTCATGCTGTGGACTTAGCGGAAGCGGGGGAGGACTTTTGTTCCTGGGAACTGGCTGTATGTATATATATATATATATATATGCACACACACTCATGTATATACATGTATACACAAATACACGTATGTACATGTTTATGTATGTATAATACACTGAGTACATTATATTTATGAATTAATTGCTTCCCGATTCTGCAGCAGCATCATCAGCACCATCAGTGTTACTCACAGTCACTTCACACTGACTGCTGCACAACACATCACTTAATTTCCGGGCCGCCCGCCACCTGGTGAAGAGACATGGGAGATGAAGGACCAGCAGTGCCACGTTGAGCGGAAGTATTGTGAATTAGTTACCCACACACTCCTTGTGACACCTGCTCCCCGTCTGCCCTCCCACCCGCCGCCTGCTATCCGGAACCCGCACTGACAAGTAAGTCTCAGCAGAATGTGTCTGCCGGCGGCTCCCAGTCCCCCCTAGAGGAACACTGCCAGTGGTGTGGCAGCCGCGGCACACTAGGACTGAGAGACCGCAGCGGGAGGAAAGCACGGGTGGGCGGGAGGAGAGCATAGGCGGACATCACCACGTCACATTGCAAGGTGACACCAGTCCCCCCAGTGAGGCCGCCGACGAATGCACTCAGCATAGTATTAGCAGCAGGCAGAGGGGGGGCGGGCGCAGCGGTGGTGGGAGGTACGGAAATGAGCTACAGGCTAGGCTCCACCGATCACACACTCAGCGATCACTGTGCCACAGCAAGCGTGGCGTGCAGCGGTGCTGGACATTAGGGAGTGCCTGTGCGCACCAGGCACCCCCTGTACGCACGCCTATGCGCTACCACCCCCCATATGCCACACTACATCACTATGCTATAGCCCTCCCATATGCTGCACTTCATAGTTACACTATACCCCCCATACAACATACTACATCACCACACTACACTACTCACAATAAAATTAAAACATCCCAGTTCCTCATTCTTAATGAGCTCACGTGAGTTCTCTCCCCAACGGAGCTCCAGACCAAGTAACAATGAAGACACCAGCAGCGTGTAGGGGGCAGGCCTGGTCCACTTGTCAGGAGAGAGCAGTCACTGGAGGGTTAGAAGGGGGCGGGGCCTAGTCCTACAGACGGGAGAGAGCACAGACAGGAGAGAGCAAGGTACAGGGGTAGAAGGGGACGGCTGATGTGAAGAAGGGGGCGGGGCCTATTCTTGCATCCTTTCAAAATTCGACTTTTTAAAATTCGACATTTGACAAATTCGACTTTTCTGCAATGGTACAAATGCGGCAATTCAACAAAAGTATATTCAATTGAAGTTTGTAAATTCGACAACAGTGCTTTTAAACAGTAAATTCGTCATTTTCAATCCGCCACACTTTGCAGGCGGAATCTAATAAAAAATAATATTTTTTTGGGGTAATAGCATATCTATTTATATTAGAAGGGATTAGGTACTTGGTTTGTCTTTTTTGGAGGCACAAGTATTATTTATATATTTTTTAAAAGATTATTATTATTTTTTTTTTTTTTAAATGGAATGTGAAAAACCCGGAAAAGAAAAATTGCGTGGGGTCCCCCCTCCAAAGCATAACCAGCCTCGGGCTCTTCGAGCCGGTCCTGGTTCTAAAAATCCGGGGGAAAAACGGACAGGGGATCCCCCGTATTTTTAAAACCAGCTCCGGGCTCTGCGCCTGGTGCTGGTGCAAAAAATACGGGGGACAAAAAGAGTAGGGTCCCCCATTATTTTTACACCAGCATCGGGCTCCACTAGCTGGACAGATAATGCCACAGCCGGGGGTCACTTTTATACAGTGCCCTGCGGCCGTGGCATTAAATATCCAACTAGTCACCCCTGGCCGGGGTACCCTGGGGGAGTGGGGACCCCTTCAATCAAGGGGTCCCCCCCCCAGCCACCCAAGGGCCAGGGGTGAAGCCCGAGGCTGTCCCCCCCATCCAAGGGCTGCGGATGGGAGGCTGATAGCCTTGAGAAAATTGAAAGAATATTGTTTTTTCCAGTAGTACTACAAGTCCCAGCAAGCCTCCCCCGCAATCTGGTACTTTGAGAACCACAAGTACCAGCATGCGGGAGAAAAACGGGCCCGCTGGTACCTGTAGTTCTACTGGGGAAAAAATACCCAAATAAAAACAGGACACAGACACCGTGAAAGTATAACTTTATTTCACACCTGCCGACACACACATACTTACCTATGTTGACACGAAGCAGTCGGTCCTCTTCTCCAAGTAGAATCCACGGGTACCTGAAAATAAAAGATAATTATACTCACCTGATCCAGGTTCCAGATTAAATCCACGTACTTGGCAAAACAACAAACCGAACACCCGGACCAGACGGACTGAAAGGGGTCCCATGTTTACACATGGGACCCCTTTCCACGAATGCAGACATCCGAATCTTGCGGGAATCCGACAGCGGGATGATGACTTTCGGGCGCGCTCGGGTTAGCCGAGCAAGGCGGGAAGGTTCGAACCTGCCTCGGACCCATGTAAAATGGGTGAAGTTCGGGGGGTCCGGATTCCGACGAACCGAACCCACTCATCACTAGTATGTACGTGTGTGTCAGGTGCCGTGCGCGTACGTACGTACGTGTCAGGTGTCGTGCGTGTGTGTGTGTGTGTGTCAGGTGGCGCGTACCTACATGTGTGTATGTCAGGTGCTGTGCATGTGTGTACGTACACGCGTGTATGTGTCAGGTGCCGCGCGTGTACGTGTGTGTGTGTGTGTGTGTGTGTGTGCCAGTGTGCCAGGAGCCACGCGTGTACATGCGTGAGGGTGTCAGGAGCCGCGCGTATACGTACATACGTGTAGGTTTCAGGTGCCGCGCGTATACATACGTGTGTGTGTCAGGAGCCGAGCGTGTACGTACATGTGTGTGTGTCAGGAGCAAAGCGCGTGTGTGTCAGGAGCCACACGTGTGCATACGTGTGTGTGTCAGGTGCCACACATGTACGTACGTACGTACGTGTGTGTGTGTGTGTCAGGTGCCGCGCGTGTACGTGTGTGTGTCAAGTGCCGCGTGTGTACGTACGTATGTGTGTGCCTGGAGCCGCGCGTGTACATACATGTGTGTGTGTGTGTCTCAGGTGCTGTACGTGTATGTGTGTGTCTCAGGTGCTGCACGTGTATATGTGTGTATTTCAGGTGCTGCATTTGTATGCGTCAGCTGCCACGTGGGTGTCAGGTGTTGAGCGTGTATGTGTTTGTGTCAGCTGTCGCATCTGTATGTGTGTGACTGTCAGGTGCTGCGCGTGTATGTGTGTGTCAGGTGCTGTTCATGTATGTGGGAGTGGCAGGTGCTGCATGTGTATATATGTGTGAGTGGCAGGTGCTGCGTGTGTATACGAGTGTGTGTGAGGTGCTGCGAGTGTATGTGTGTGTTAGGTGCTCTGAGTGTATATGATTTTGTGTCAGGTGCTGTGCGTGTGTGCGTTAAATGCCACATGTATATATGTGTGTCAGGTGCTGTGTGTGTGTGTGTCAGGTGCTGCATGTTTGTATGTGTGTGTGTGTGTGTGTCAGGTGCTGCATGTCTGTATGTGTGTGTGTGTGTCAGGCGCTGCATGTCTGTGTGTGTGTGTGTGTGTGTGTGTGTGTCAGGTGCTGCATGTCTGTATATGTGTGTGGGTGTGTCAGGTGATGCATGTCTGTGTGTGTGGGTGTGTCAGGTGATGCATGTGTGTGTGTGTGTGGGTGTGTCAGGTGCTGCATGTCTGTGTGTGTGTGTGTCTGTCAGGTGCAGCATGTGTGTGTCAGGTGCTGCATGTCTGCGTGTGTGTGTGTCAGGCGCTGTATGTCTGCGTGTGTGTGTCAGGTGCTGCATATCTGTGTCAGGTGCTGTGTGTGTGTGTGCGTGTGTGTCAGGTGCTGCGTGTCTGCGTGTGTGTCAGGTGCTGCGTGTCTGCGTGTGTGTCAGGCGCTGCGTGTCTGCGTGTGTGTCAGGCGCTGCGTGTCTGTGTGTGTGTCAGGCGCTGCGTGTCTGCGTGTGTGTCAGGCGCTGCGTGTCTGCGTGTGTGTCAGGCGCTGCGTGTGTGTCAGGCGCTGCGTGTGTGTCAGGCGCTGCGTGTCTGCGTGTGTGTCAGGCGCTGCGTGTGTGTCAGGCGCTGCGTGTCTGCGTGTGTGTCAGGCGCTGCGTGTCTGCGTGTGTGTCAGGCGCTGCGTGTGTGTCAGGCTCTGCGTGTGTGTCAGGCGCTGCGTGTGTGTCAGGCGCTGCGTGTGTGTCAGGCGCTGCGTGTGTGTCAGGCGCTGCGTGTCTGCGTGTGTGTCAGGTGCTGCGTGTCTGCGTGTGTGTCAGGTGCTGCGTGTGTGTGTCAGGTGCTGCGTGTGTGTGTCAGATGCTGCGTGTCTGCGTGTGTGTCAGGAGCTGCGTGTGAGCATGTCAGGTGCTGCGTGTGTCAGGAGCATGTGAGTGTCAGGTGCGTGTGTGTGTCAGGCGCTGCGTGTGTCAGGCGCTGCCTGTGCGTGTGCGTGTGTGTCAGGCGCTGCCTGTGCGTCAGGCGCTGCGTGTCTGTGTGTGTCAGGCGCTGCGTGTCTGTGTGTGTCAGGCGCTGCGTGTGTGTCAGGCGCTGCCTGTGCGTGTGTGCCAGGCGCTGCCTGTGCGTGTGTGCCAGGCGCTGCCTGTGCGTGTGTGCCAGGCGCCGCGTGTGCGTCAGGCGCCGCGTGTGCGTCAGGCGCCGCGTGTGCGTCAGGCGCCGCGTGTCTATGTGCGTCAGGCGCCGCGTGTGAGTGTGTGCGTGTGTGTCAGGTCCGTGTGAGTGTCAGGTGCTGCGTCTGTGTGTGCGTGTGTCAGGTGCTGCGTGTGTGTCAGGTGCTGCGTGTGAGTGTGTGCGCGTGTGTCAGGTCCGCGTGAGTGTCAGGTGCTGTGTGTGTGTGTGTGTCAGGTGCTGTGTGTGTGCGTGTGTGTCAGGTGCTGTGTGTGTGTGTGTGTGTGTGTGTGTGTGTGTGTGTGTGTCAGGTGCTGTGTGTGTGCGTGTGTGTCAGGCGCTGCATATGCGTATGCGTGTCAGGCATTGCATGTCTGTGTGTGTCAGGCGCTGCGTGTCTGGGGGGGGTGGCCGGACACACAGCAGAGAGGGGGGGGGTGGCTGGACACACAGCAGAGAGGGGAGGGTGACCGGACACACGGCAGGGAGGGGAGGGGGTAGGGGGTGGCCGAACACAGCAGGAAGAGGGGGGAGTTGCCGAACACACAGCAGGGGAGGGGAGGGGATGGTGGCCAGACAAACAGCAGGGGAGGGGAGGGGGGGGGTAGGCCGGACACACAGCAGGTGAGGGGGGTGGGGGGTGGCTGGACACACAGCAGGGAGGTGGGGTAGGCAGGACACACAGCAGGGGAGGGGAGGGTGGCCGGACAAACAGCAGGGAGGGGGGGGTAGGCCGGACACACAGCAGGGGAGGGGGGGTGGCTGGACACACAGCAGGTGAGGGGGGGGCTGGACACACAGCAGGTGAGGGGGGGGGGCTGGACACACAGCAGGTGAGGGGGGGGGGCTGGACACACAGCAGGTGAGGGGGGGGGGGCTGGACACACAGCAGGTGAGGGGGGGGGGGGTTGGACACACAGCAGGTGAGGGGGGGGCTGGACACACAGCAGGTGAGGGGGGGGGCTGGACACACAGCAGGTGAGGGGGGGGGGCTGGACACACAGCAGGTGAGGGGGGGCTGGACACACAGCAGGTGAGGGGGGGGGCTGGACACACAGCAGGTGAGGGGGGGGCTGGACACGCAGCAGGTGAGGGGGGGCTGGACACGCAGCAGGTGAGGGGGGGGGCTGGACACGCAGCAGGTGAGGGGGGGGGCTGGACACGCAGCAGGGGAGGGGGGGGTAGGCCGGACACACAGCAGGGGAGGGGAGGGTGGCCGGACACACAGCAGGGGAGGGGAGGGTGGCCGGACACACAGCAGGGGAGGGGAGGGTGGCCGGACAAACAGCAGGGAGGGGGGGGGGGTAGGCCGGACAAACAGCAGGGAGGGGGGGGGGTAGGCCGGACACACAGCAGGGGAGGAGGGGGGGGCTGGACACACAGCAGGTGAGGGGGGGGCTGGACACACAGCAGGTGAGGGGGGGTAGGCCGGACACACAGCAGGGAGGGGGGGGGGGGCGCCGGACACACAGCAGGGGAGGGGAGGGTGGCCGGACAAACAGCAGGGGAGGGGGGGGTAGGCCGGACACACAGCAGGTGAGGGGGGGGGGTGGCTGGACACACAGCAGGTGAGGGGGGGGTCTGGACACACAGCAGGGAGGGGGGGGGTAGGCCGGACAAACAGCAGGGGGGGGGGGGGTAGGCCGGACACACAGCAGGGAGGGGGGGGCTGGACACACAGCAGGGGGGGGGTAGGCCGGACACACAGCAGGTGAGGGGGGGTGGTGGCTGGACACACAGCAGGGAGGGGGGGGGGGTAGGCCGGACACACAGCAGGTGAGGGGGGGGGGGCTGGACACACAGCTGGTGAGGGGGGGGGGGCTGGACACACAGCAGGTGAGGGGGGGGTAGGCCGGACACACAGCAGGTGAGGGGGGGGGTGGCTGGACACACAGCAGGGAGGGAAGGGGGTAGGGGGGTGGCCTTATTATAATAACCGTGTGGGGGAGGAGTCTGCGGCGGTGGGTGAATGAGATGTGGGGGCAGGCTGCTAAGGGTGCAGGGGAGGAGGGGAAGGGAGCCGGATGGATCTGAATGTGAGCCGCACGTAAGGGACCATACTGATCCTCCCCACCTCAGCCCGCTGGTGCTGCTGCTGCTGCCTGACTTCTTCCGTGCAGCACAGCTGTCTTCTCCGGCTGCCGCTCCCGCACCCGCTTCAGGTGTGGGGGTACCACACCGCTCAGTAGGCAAGCGCTGTCAGTCAGGAGTCAGCGCTGCACCGGATGTCTCTTCTGGATGTCCTCTGACTTTCTCCTGCGGCGCAACTCCAGCTATTCCTCCCGCTGCGGCTCCCACTTCGGGTAAGGGGACCATATTGCTCAGTAGTGAGCACTTTCGGTAAGCCTGCGGCTGCTATGCCGCTACCCCTCTCCTCCAGAGTCCTAATGGGTCGCTGCAGTCTGTAAGGGACCGCAGGTGCACACACCCAGGAACCGCTGGCTCTCCTCCCGCCGCCAGCAGCTACTTTTATAACCTCAGCCTGCACGAGACCCCTTCCCTCACTCACTCTCGCTCTCCTGGCGGCCACTGCGCAGCCGCAACAAATTGAAAAGCCCTATCTCTATAATGGGGCATATTTCTCTTAATTAAAAAAAACCCTATAACTTTCTGAAAAACCACAACCCCAAAAGGCACTACACTGGGGCATACTCTATCTAGTAAAACAAACCCCAAGTCTTAATTCGTCCTCTATCCGGAGTTATGCCTTCCCAAAAAATATCTAATTCACTCTATAGGAAAACGGTGTCAAAAAGCCACAAAGGAAGTCACAGAAAAAAAACTGACAGTTGGAACTTTACGTTACTCCCAATTCCTCATTTTTTATTATTTTGCCCTGAAATTTGGCATGCAGCACCGGGTGACGATTCTACACGCCCATGCCAAATTTCAGCTCAGTACGTCCAATCAGTTTTGAGGTGTAGCCCCTCAAACACCATGCCCCCATCTCAGAAGTTCCCTATGGGAGAATTCCGTTTGTTCGATTCAGCCTTAATATAAGGGCACGACCGTGCCCTTATAATATGTATCTATCTATCTATCTATCTATCTATCTATCTATCTATCTATCTATCTATCTATCGTATGTGTGTGTATATATACATCTATACATACATGCGCTAACACCTGGACATACACTGATGTACCCACACCTAATATCCATACATACACGCCCTGACACCTGGACATACACCAACATTCCCACACCTGCATCTATACATACACATGCTGACACCTGGACATACACCAACATACAAGCACCTGCATCTATATATACACGCGCTGACAAATGGACATACACCGACGTACCCACACTTGCATCTATACATACATGCACTGACATCTGGACATACAAGCACCTGCATCTATACATACACGCGCTGACACCTGAACCTACACTGACCTTCCCACACCTGCATCTATACATACACATTCTGACACCTGGACATACACAGACGTACCCACACCTGCATCTATACATACACGCGTTGACACCTGGACGTACACTGACGTACACACACCTACATCTATATATGCATGGATGCAAATGTGGGTACGTCTGTATACGTCCAGGTGTTAGCATGTGTATGTATAGATGTTAGGTGTGGGTACATCAGTGTATGTCCAGGTGTCAGCACATGTATGTATAGATTCACATGTGGGTAAGCCGGTGTACGTCCACGTGTCAGCATGTGTAGGTATAGATGCAGGTGTGGGTACGTTGGTGTACGTTTAGGGGTCAGCGTGTTAATGTATAGATGTTGGTGTGTGTATGTCAGTGTACGTACAGATATAGGTGTGTGTGTATGTGTGTATGTATGTATGTATGTATGTATGTATGTATATGTATAGAGGAAGGTGTGATACATACATATAACACATACATGATAGATAGATACATACATATATCACACACACGATAGATAGATAGATAGATAAAACACATACATACAAGATAGATACATACATACATACATGATAGATACATATATATACACACACATACGATAGATAGATAGATAGATAGATAGATAGATAGATAGATAGATAGATACATATATATATATATAAATCACAAACATATATGATTCATACATATATCACACACACATACATGATACATACATGAGAAAGACCTGGGATGGTGATGAGGCCAGGGCCCCCTGCTGATGTTGCGTTGAGGAAGGCAGTGTTCCAGGGCGGATGCCAGTCGGGGAGAGCGCCGCGCAGCCCGGGAAAAATACTGCTGAGGAGCTACATCTGGAAGAGCCCCTGGGAGGGAGAGTGCCACATGCCCCATCCTGCGCGGCAGACTCTGCAGGCCTGCACATGGGAAGGGAGGTCTCTGGCCACACGTACTCACCCTTCTGCTGAAGCCCCGCTGCTGTCCCCATCAGCGCTCTCCAGCGGGGAGTGGGGCCAGGATGAACCTCAACCTGTGAGAACTATCTTCATGATCAAGAGATCTCATATGCAAGATAAGTATGTGTTGGGATAGGGCTGGGGAGGGTGGCTGCTCGGGCACACCCCTGTCAAGTTAAGGAGATTTAACTGAGGAAGCACAAGGGAACTCTCGTCTGGGGACAACAACTGCAGGGAGACCACATCTTTTCAGATGAACATGGGAGGGCGGAAGGCTGCCTAATACTGAAGCACCCTCAGACATTAAACCATATGCAACAACTATTGCAAGCATTCCTGGGGGAAGGTCTGCAGCAGACGGATTTGCATACGGTGATGTCATCCAAGCAGTGGGCCAAAGTTGGCTGAAACCCTCATCTGTATATGAAAAGAGAAAAGGGGCATGCAGGGCATGGCGGCCTTTTGCAGCGCTTGGATAACCCCAAGTTTGCATTAAGCACCCCCACCCTCCTTCGGTGTGGGGCTCATGTTGGCCATGCCCAAGCCCCTGAAGCATTCAAGCTGATTTCTTGCAGCAGCTGGGCACTGTAACAGCTTCAGAGCTGCTCTACAAGACAAGTAAAAGGGTGTGGGCCCTGCAGCACCACCTGTAGTTTGCATACACACATATATAGGACAGCATCTCTTATATGCCCCAGGGTCAATAAAATAGTATCCTTGTCTAGGCTATCCATCCCCTCAGATAAGGTATTTGTCCATGCCGCTACAGCACTACACACCCAGGCCGACGCAATTGCCGGTCTGAGTAAGGTACCTGAATGTGTATAAATGGACTTCAGGGTAATCTCCTGTTTGCGGTCAGCACACTCTTTGAGGGTAGCCGTATCCTGGGACGGGAGGGCTACCTTCTTGGATAAGCGTGTTAATGCTTTGTCCACCCTAGGGGAGGATTCCCATCGTAACCTATCCGTTGATGGGAAAGGATACGCCATAAGAATCCTTTTGGAAATCTGCAGTCTTTTATCTGGAGATTCCCAAGCTTTTTCACATAACTCGTTCAGCTCGTGTGAGGGGGGAAAGGTTACCTCAGGCTTCTTTCCCTTGTACATATGTACCCTCTTGTCAGCGACAGGGGGTTCCTCTGTGATGTGCAAAACATCTTTTATTGCCATAATCATAAATCGAATGGATTTTGCCAATTTTGGCTGTAACTTTGCATCATCGTAATCGACACTGGAGTCAGAATCCGTGTCGGTATCTGTGTCAACAATCTGGGATAGTGGGCGCTTATGAGACCCTGACAGTCCCTGCAACATAGGATCAGGCATGGGTTGAAACCCTGACTGTCCCAAAGCTTCTGCCTTGTCTAATCTTTTGTGCAATGAGTTTACACTAGCATTTAAAACATTCCACATATCCATCCAATCAGCTGTCGGCGGAGACACCACATTCATTTGCTCCCGCTCCTCTCTAATATAGCCTTCTTCCTCAGACATGTCGACACACGTGTACCGACATACTTCACACACAGGGAATGCTTTTTCTGAAGACAGTTTCCCCACAAGGCCCTTTGGAGAGACAGAGAGAGAGTATGCCAGCACACCCCCCAGCGCTATATAACCCAGGAATAAAACAGTAACTTAATGTTTGCCCAGTAGTGCTGCTGTATGTAATTTGCAAATTATGTGCCCCCCCCCTCTTTTCAACCCTCTTGTCTAACGTGGTATAAGCAGGGTAGAGTCCGGGGAGCTTCCTCTCAGCGGTGCTGTGGAGAAAAAACGGCGCTGGTGAGTGCTGAGGGAGAAGCCCCGCCCCCTCGGAGGCGGGCTTCTGTCCCGCTTAAACTGTAAAATTGGTGGGGGCTTATACATATATAAAGTGCCCAGCTGTATATATGTTATATTTTTGCGAAAGAGGTTTATATTGCTGCCCAGGGCGCCCCCCCTGCGCCCTGCACCCTTACAGTGACCGGAGTATGTGAGGTGTATGGGAGCAAAGGCGCACAGCTGCAGTGCTGTGCATTACCTCAGTGAAGATCATGAAGTCTTCTGCCGCCTCTGAAGTCTTCTTTTCTTCTCATACTCACCCGGCTTCTATCTTCCGGCTCTGCGAGGGGGACGGCGGCGCGGCTCTGGGACGGACGGCGAGGGTGAGATCCTGCGTACCAATCCCACTGGAGCTAATGGTGTCCAGTAGCCTAAGAAGCAGGACCTTGCAACTCAGAGAGTATGGCTGCTTCTCTCCCCTCAGTCCCTCGATGAGGGAGTCTGTTGCCAGCAGTGCTCCCTGAAAATTAAAGACCTAACAAAATACTTTCTGTCAGAAAGCTCAGGAGAGCTCCTGAAAAGCACCCAGTCTCCACTGGGTACAGTATCAAACTGAGGTCTGGAGGAGGGGCATAGAGGGAGGAGCCAGTGCACACCCAGAACTAAAGTCTTTCTTAAAGTGCCCATGTCTCCTGCGGAGCCCGTCTATGCCCATGGTCCTTACGGAGTCCCCAGCATCCTCTAGGACGTTAGAGAAAATAGGATTTTAATACCTACCGGTAAATCCTTTTCTCTTAGTCCGTAGAGGATGCTGGGCACCCGTCCCAGTGCGTACTGTGTCTGCAGTTATTAAATGGCCCTTAACTCCATAACATTTATGTGGAGATGAAAACATCCAAGGAAGACTTGACCATCTTCCTTGGATGTTTTCCCCCTGTGTGACTGCTCTCCAGCCTCAGAGGGTTGCATCCGTGGTCCCTAGGATCCCGTCCTGGATCCCGAACCATCGCCCCTCTAGGTGGTGAGAACTGTGCAGCCACCAATGGAGTGAGATTCTGGTCTTGGAAGACAGGATTATCCTCCGGTGCATGTGTAGGTGGGATCCGGACCACTTGTCCAACAGGTCCCACTGGAACACTCTGGCATGGAACCTGCCAAACTGAATGGCCTCGTAGGCCGCAACCATCTTCCCCAGCAACTGAATGCATTGATGGATTAACACTCTTGCTGGTTTCAGAATTTGTTTGACCAGACTCTGGATCTCCAGAGCCTTTCCACTAGAAGAAAACCTCTTCTGTGTCCAGTATCACTCCCAAAAACAACATCCGCGTCATTGGGACCAACTGCGATTTTGGCAAGTTTAGGAGCCAACCATGTTGTTGAAGAACGGTCAGGGAGAGTAGATGTTTTGCACCAACTGGTCCCTGGATCTCGCCTTTATCAGGAGATCATCCAAGTACGGGATAATTGTGACTCCTTGCTTGCGAAGGAGAACCATCATTTCCGCCATCACCCTGGTGAAAATCCTCGGAGCCGTGGACAGACCAAACGGCAACGTCTGAAATTGGTAATGACAATCCTGAATTGCAAACCTCAGGTAGCTTGATGCAGTGGCTAAATGGGAACATATAAGTAGGCATCCTTTATGTCTACCAAAACCATGAAATCTCCTTTATCCCCCGGACTGGAGATCACTACCCTGAGAGATTCCATCTTGAAATTGAATTTCTTTAGGTAGAAATTAAGGGATTTCAGATTTAAGATTGGTCTGACTGAGCCGTCTGGCTTCGGGACCACGAAGAGGCTTGAATAAAAACCTTCTCCCTGCTGACTAAGGCTGATTTGAACAATCGGTGAGGGGGAACGTCTTGAAACCGCAGTTTGTACCCTTGGGACACTATTTGTAAAGCCCACGAGTCCAGGTCCGAATGAATCCAGAACTGACTGAAGAGTTTTAGACGTGCCCCCCACTGGTGCGGGCTCCTGCAAGAGAGCCCCAGCGTCATGCAGTGGATTTGGCAAAAGCAGAGGACGATCTCTGCTCCTGCGATCTTGAAGAGGCTACAGACATCTTCCCTCTTTTCCTTCCTCTACCTGCAAAGAAAGGGGAATCTTAACTTCTTGCATATCTATTGGGCCGAAATGACTGCGTCAGATAATGATGCGTCTTCATCCGTTGAGAGGGAACATAGGGCAAGAAGGATGACTTACCTGCGGGAGCTGCCGAGATCAAATTAACTAGGCCGTCGCCAAACAAGGCTTCACCTTCATAGGGAAGAGACTCCCTTTCTTCTTGGAGTCAGCATCAGCATTCCCTTGGTGAATCCACAATGCCCTCCTATCCAAGACTGCCATGAAATTGGCCCGTGAGCACTTGTGCCCGGTGTAGGATTTTTAAATATGTGTAGTTTACTGTATGCAAAGGTTAAAAACCTTTTAGGAACTGAGATCTAAGGTGTATTACATGTAGTTTAAAAAAAACAAAAACGGTTTATTTTATGGCAGTAGTTTCCAAACTGGGGTTCTTGCACTGGTAGCATAGTTTGGTGGTCCAGGACCAATTAAAATTATTTATACTTTATTAAATTGGCAAAACCATTCCCTCACAACATAACTGAACCTGAGGATGACATGCTATAAACACAATTTACTTAATTTTATATTTTTTTCTGAATTTCTCAATAAAAAAAACTTTGGCCTAGGGGTGCCGTGAAACAAATTGTGATACTCTAGGGCAGGGGTGTCAAACCCATGGGCCGCATGCCGCCCCCAATGCATCCTTTTGTGGCCCACAGGCCGGGGTCCGACAGGGGTCCTTTTGTGGCCCGATCACCTTGCTTAGAGCGAGGGCAGGAGAGTGCAGCCAGAGTCTTTGCTTTCTATGTGCGGCACCATCTTCCCGAAGAGATCACCGGGAAGATAGTGCCCCTTCCACTGGCTACAGCACAGGTATACCGGGGTGGGGTAGCAAACTGGGGGCCCCAATGGGCCCCTCCAGCAGTCCCTCTACCAAAACACGTCTTTTGGTGGTTTTGCGGTGTTGTTATAACTACATGGTGACGATACTGTAGCACAGAGACTTTCAACCATTTACAACTCACGTCACACAGAACAAGATTTAAATATTGACAAGGCACACTGAAATATAATGGTGATGCATGGTGCAGTATCGTGTCCTAGGATGTCATGTCGCAGCTTCTCCATAGGTAACGCCTGAACAGGCCCGGTGACAGGGGGGACAAAGGGGACACTTGTTCAGGGCTCCAAATATTAAGAACAGAAATAATGGGGCCACAGTGCCAATATTGCTTTTTAAAGTGTATCCACCAACTGCTCAATTTAAGCAGGAAAACAATTAACAGGCCAACTAAACCCTCCCCCCTCCTTTTACCCCATCACTTTGTCCAGTCCCTGTGGTCCATACTGTATTGCCATTATTATGCATGTTGCTGTGCTGGCCCTTTTCTGAATGTCCCTGCCACCGCCACCGAAGAGCTGGATAGCCCAGTATGAAAACCACCTGCCGGCCTCACTGACGGTCCGAGTCAAAGGCTCCATTTTTTTTTAAAGATCTCTCTGCCAAGTTAAGGGGGGGTTGAGGGGGCCCCAGAGATATCAGTGTACTGGGCCCCGAGATTTCTGTTGCTGGCCCTGACCCTCAGGGGCGTATCTACCCCTTGGCCAGGATGGCACTTGCCAGGGGCACCATTCAGCTGTGCCAACCGTGGCTAAGGGATAGAGTTCTGCAGTCTCGAAAGGGCGCTATGGCAATCAGCGTGGGACTGACCAATTAGACGGTGAGGGAAGGATACTGAAATTGTCCCAACCCTGTTACAGTTTGAAACGCCCCTCAACTGCTGTCCACTGCTTCACTCCTAGCTCTGCCCCTTTGAAATTATTAATCCCTACCCCCCAGTAGGCGGAGTTCTCCAGGCCCATACTCAGGAGTCACCACTGCTGTACATTATGTGCCGGTTGTAGAGGCAGAGCGGGGAACATCAGAGAACGCCACAAATTACACAGTGGGCAAGGAGATGGCTGGAGACAGCTGCACAGCCATGCCTTGCAAGTTCGAGAGAGCTGTTGAATTTCAGCACTTCAAGTCAGAGCCTGCCCCCTGCTGCCCAAGCAGTCCGTGACAGTTAGTGTCGAGGAGGGGGGGATTTGTGCATGTGTGCTATCAGTGTGTGTGTGGGGGGGTGGAGGATGTGTGTGACTGTGAGGGAGCTGTCAGTGTCAGTGGGGAGAGGAGCAGGAGGGAGTTGTCAGTGTGTGGAAGTGATGAGAGTTGTCAGTACTGGGGAAATGTGTGTGTGTGTACTAGATTTAGGAGTGTGTGTTTGTGAGAGGTTTCAGTTGGGGAATTAGAGTTCATACAGTAATTAAATGTTTTCATATTGAGAAATACATCTCCCAGCATATACAGTGTGCTGGGGATGCTAACAAGCTTTATTTAAAAGTTTAAAAAACATTGCTTTTATGACTGCAATGGTTAAAAAGGGAGAGCTATAAATCAATTTATCAGTGAATGATCGCAGTTTGAGCTGTTACATTTTACTGAACCACCTATCCCTCCACACTCACTACCTGTCCTCAGGATACATTTACCATCCCGGCAGACGGTATACCGGCGGTCATTTGACCGATGTTGGAATCCTGACACCACTTGGGAGACTGGTGCCGGCACACAGACAGCCAACATCCCGAAGGTGAGTATTGGAGGGAGGGTTAGGACCGGGGGAGGGGGTGTTAGGGAAGGCACTAGGAGGGGGGGGGGGTTAGTCCTAGCTGCCACCCCCTGAGGGTTAGCCCTATCCGCCACCCCCCCCCCAGAGGGTTAGGATTAGGATTAGGTATCATGTGACTGCTGGAATCCCGAGCGCCGGATGCCATACCCAACCCCCTTTACTTTTTCAGGCATTTCTATCTCTCCTCTCTCTATGGTGTTCCGATTGCCCACTTTCCCTTGTGCTTTTCTCTCTCTCTCTCTCTCTCCTTTGTTTAGAGCATCAGTTTCTGTAGTCCACTTTATCCTTATTTTTTCCAGTGTTTCACTATCTCTCTGATGTAATGAGGATGTATGGTCTAGAGGGATCAGTAATGCATTGTACTGTATAGAGGCGTCAGGGATGTAGCGTAGGGTATAGAGGCGTCAGGGATGTAGCGTAGGTTATAGAGGCATCAGGAATGTAGCATAGGGAATAGAGGCATCAGGGATGTAGCGTAGGGTATAGAGGCGTCAGGGATGTAGCATAGGGAATAGAGGCGTCAGGGATGTAGCGTAGGGAATAGAGGCGTCAGGGATTTAGCTTAGGGAATATAGGCATCAGGGATGTACTAGCAGGTATATAGAGGTCAGTGTACTGTATAGAGGGTAGAGATGAGCGGGTTCGGTTCCTCGGAATCCGAACCCGCCCGAACTTCAGGTTTTTTTACACGGGGCCGAGCGACTCGGATCTTCCCGCCTTGCTCGGTTAACCCGAGCGCGCCCGAACGTCATCATCCCGCTGTCGGATTCTCGCGAGGCTCGTATTCTATCGCGAGACTCGGATTCTATATAAGGAGCCGCGCGTCGCCGCCATTTTCACACGTGCATTGAGATTGATAGGGAGAGGACGTGGCTGGCGTCCTCTCCGTTTAGACTAGAGTACTAGAGAGAGACACAAATTTTGGGGAGCATATTATTAGGAGGAGTACTACTTGCTGCTGATAGTGTGACCAGTGACCACCAGTTTAATTAATCCGTTCTCTGCCTGAAAAAAAACGATACACAGTGTGACACAGTCACATACCATATCTGTGCTCAGCCCAGTGTGCTGCATTATATGTAATACTGTATATCATTATCTGACTGTGCTGAGTGCTCACTGCTCACACAGCTTAATTGTGGGGTAGACTGGGGAGCAGTTATAGCAGGAGTACATATTTTAAGTACAGTGCACACTTTTGCTGCCAGAGTGCAACTGCCAGTGTGACTGACCAGTGAACACTGACCACCAGTATTGTGATTGTCTGCTGACCACCAGTATATTGTGATTGTCTGCCTGAAAAAGTTAAACACTCGTCGTGTGGTGTTTTTATAAACGCATTCTGCAGACAGTGTCCAGCAGGTCCGTCATTACATAATATATACCTGTCCGGCTGCAGTACTAGTGTGATATATATATATATATATATATATATATTTTAATTTTATCTCATTATCATCCAGTCTATATTAGCAGCAGACACAGTACGGTAGTCCACGGCTGTAGCTACCTCTGTGTCGGCAGTCGCTCGTCCATCCATAATTGTATACCACCTACCCGTGTTTTTTTTTTTCTATCTTCTTGATACTAGTAGCTTACTTTAGGAGTCTGCAGTGCTGAGTCTGACAGACAGTGTCCAGCAGGTCCATCATTACATAATATATACCTGTCCGGCTGCAGTACTAGTGTGATATATAATATATATATATTTTAATTTTATCTCATTATCATCCAGTCTATATTAGCAGCAGACACAGTACGGTAGTCCACGGCTGTAGTTACTTCTGTGTCGGCAGTCGCTCGTCCATCCATAATTGTATACCACCTACCCGTGGTTTTTTTTTTCTATCTTCTTGATACTAGTAGCTTACTTTAGGAGTCTGCAGTGCTGACAGACAGTGTCCAGCAGGTCCGTCATTACATAATATATACCTGTCCGGCTGCAGTACTAGTGTGATATATATATATATATATATATATATATATTTTAATTTTATCTCATTATCATCCAGTCTATATTAGCAGCAGACACAGTACGGTAGTCCACGGCTGTAGCTACCTCTGTGTCGGCAGTCGCTCGTCATCCATAAGTATACTAGTATCCATCCATCTCCATTGTTTACCTGAGGTGCCTTTTAGTTGTGCCTATTAAAATATGGAGAACAAAAATGTTGAGGTTCCAAAAATAGGGAAAGATCAAGATCGACTTCCACCTCGTGCTGAAGCTGCTGCCACTAGTCATGGCCGAGACGATGAAATGCCAGCAACGTTGTCTGCCAAGGCCGATGCCCAATGTCATAGTACAGAGCATGTAAAATCCAAAACACCAAATATCAGTAAAAAAAGGACTCAAAAATCTAAAATAAAATTGTCGGAGGAGAAGCGTAAACTTGCCAATATGCCATTTACCACACGGAGTGGCAAGGAACGGCTGAGGCCCTGGCCTATGTTCATGGCTAGTGGTTCAGCTTCACATGAGGATGGAAGCACTCAGCCTCTCGCTAGAAAAATGAAAAGACTCAAGCTGGCAAAAGCACAGCAAAGAACTGTGCGTTCTTCGAAATCCCAAATCCACAAGGAGAGTCCAATTGTGTCGGTTGCGATGCCTGACCTTCCCAACACTGGACGTGAAGAGCATGCGCCTTCCACCATTTGCACGCCCCCTGCAAGTGCTGGAAGGAGCACCCGCAGTCCAGTTCCTGATAGTCAGATTGAAGATGTCAGTGTTGAAGTACACCAGGATGAGGAGGATATGGGTGTTGCTGGCGCTGGGGAGGAAATTGACCAGGAGGATTCTGATGGTGAGGTGGTTTGTTTAAGTCAGGCACCCGGGGAGACACCTGTTGTCCGTGGGAGGAATATGGCCATTGACATGCCTGGTGAAAATACCAAAAAAATCAGCTCTTCGGTGTGGAAGTATTTCAACAGAAATGCGGACAACAGGTGTCAAGCCGTGTGTTGCCTTTGTCAAGCTGTAATAAGTAGGGGTAAGGACGTTAACCACCTCGGAACATCCTCCCTTATACGTCACCTGCAGCGCATTCATAATAAGTCAGTGACAAGTTCAAAAACTTTGGGCGACAGCGGAAGCAGTCCACTGACCAGTAAATCCCTTCCTCTTGTAACCAAGCTCACGCAAACCACCCCACCAACTCCCTCAGTGTCAATTTCCTCCTTCCCCTGGAATGCCAATAGTCCTGCAGGCCATGTCACTGGCAATTCTGACGAGTCCTCTCCTGCCTGGGATTCCTCCGATGCATCCTTGCGTGTAACGCCTACTGCTGCTGGCGCTGCTGTTGTTGCTGCTGGGAGTCGATGGTCATCCCAGAGGGGAAGTCGTAAGCCCACTTGTACTACTTCCACCAAGCAATTGACTGTCCAACAGTCCTTTGCGAGGAAGATGAAATATCACAGCAGTCATCCTGTTGCAAAGCGGATAACTGAGGCCTTGACAACTATGTTGGTGTTAGACGTGCGTCCGGTATCCGCCGTTAGTTCACAGGGAACTAGACAATTTCTTGAGGTAGTGTGCCCCCGTTACCAAATACCATCTAGGTTCCACTTCTCTAGGCAGGCGATACCGAGAATGTACACGGACGTCCGAAAAAGACTCACCAGTGTCCTAAAAAATGCAGTTGTACCCAATGTCCACTTAACCACGTACATGTGGACAAGTGGAGCAGGGCAGGGTCAGGACTATATGACTGTGACAGCCCACTGGGTAGATGTATGGACTCCCGCCGCAAGAACAGCAGCGGCGGCACCAGTAGCAGCATCTCGCAAACGCCAACTCTTTCCTAGGCAGGCTACGCTTTGTATCACCGGTTTCCAGAATACGCACACAGCTGAAAACCTCTTACGGCAACTGAGGAAGATCATCGCGGAAGGGCTTACCCCAATTGGACTCTCCTGTGGATTTGTGGCATCGGACAACGCCAGCAATATTGTGTGTGCATTAAATATGGGCAAATTCCAGCACGTCCCATGTTTTGCACATACCTTGAATTTGGTGGTGCAGAATTATTTAAAAAACGAGAGGGGCGTGCAAGAGATGCTGTCGGTGGCCAGAAGAATTGCGGGACACTTTCGGCGTACAGGCACCACGTACAGAAGACTGGAGCAACACCAAAAATGCCTGAACCTGCCCTGTCATCATCTGAAGCAAGAAGTGGTAACGAGGTGGAATTCAACCCTATATATGCTTCAGAGGTTGGAGGAGCAGCAAAAGGCCATTCAAGCCTATACAATTGAGCACGATATAGGAGGTGGAATGCACCTGTCTCAAGCGCAGTGGAGAATGATTTCAACGTTGTGCAAGGTTCTGCTGCCCTTTGAACTTGCCACACGTGAAGTCAGTTCAGACACTGCCAGCCTGAGTCAGGTCATTCCCCTCATCAGGCTTTTGCAGAAGAAGCTGGAGACATTGAAGGAGGAGCTAACACAGAGCGATTCCGCTAGGCATGTGGGACTTGTGGATGGAGCCCTTAATTCGCTTAACAAGGATTCACGGGTGGTCAATCCGTTGAAATCAGAGCACTACATTTTGGCCACCGTGCTCGATCCTAGATTTAAAACCTACCTTGGATCTCTCTTTCCGGCACACACAAGTCTGCTGGGGTTCAAAGACCTGCTGGTGAGAAAATTGTCAAGTCAAGCGGAACGCGACCTGTCAACATCTCCTCCTTCACATTCTCCCGCAACTGGGGGTGCGAGGAAAAGGCTCAGAATTCCGAGCCCACCCGCTGGCGGTGATGCAGGGCAGTCTGGAGCGACTGCTGATGCTGACATCTGGTCCGGACTGAAGGACCTGACAACGATTACGGAGTCGGACATGTCGTCTACTGGCACTGCATATGATTCTCTCCCCATTGAAAGAATGGTGGAGGATTATATGAGTGACCGCATCCAAGTAGGCACGTCAGACAGTCCGTACTTATACTGGCAGGAAAAAGAGGCAATTTGGAGGCCCTTGCACAAACTGGCTTTATTCTACCTAAGTTGCCCTCCCACAAGTGTGTACTCCGAAAGAGTGTTTAGTGCCGCCGCTCACCTTGTCAGCAATCGGCGTACGAGGTTACTTCCAGAAAATGTGGAGAAGATGATGTTCATTAAAATGAATTATAATCAATTCCTCCGTGGAGACATTGACCAGCAGCAATTGCCTCCACAAAGTACACAGGGAGCTGAGATGGTGGATTCCAGTGGGGATGAATTGATAATCTGTGAGGAGGGGGATGTACACGGTGATATATCGGAGGATGATGATGAGGTGGACATCTTGCCTCTGTAGAGCCAGTTTGTGCAAGGAGAGATTAATTGCTTCTTTTTTGGTGGGGGTCCAAACCAACCCGTCATTTCAGTCACAGTCGTGTGGCAGACCCTGTCACTGAAATGATGGGTTGGTTAAAGTGTGCATGTCCTGTTTGTACAACATAAGGGTGGGTGGGAGGGCCCAAGGACAATTCCATCTTCCACCTCTTTTTTTCTTTCATTTTTCTTTGCGTCATGTGCTGTTTGGGGAGTATTTTTTTGAAGGGCCATCCTGCGTGACACTGCAGTGCCACTCCTAGATGGGCCAGGTGTTTGTGTCGGCCACTAGGGTCGCTTATCTTACTCACACAGCTACCTCATTGCGCCTCTTTTTTTCTTTGCGTCATGTGCTGTTTGGGGAGTGTTTTTTGGAAGGGCCATCCTGCGTGACACTGCAGTGCCACTCCTAGATGGGCCAGGTGTTTGTGTTGGCCACTAGGGTCGCTTATCTTACTCACACAGCTACCTCATTGCGCCTCTTTTTTTCTTTGCGTCATGTGCTGTTTGGGGAGTGTTTTTTGGAAGGGCCATCCTGCGTGACACTGCGGTGCCACTCCTAGATGGGCCAGGTGTTTGTGTCGGCCGCTAGGGTCGCTTAGCTTACTCACACAGCTACCTCATTGCGCCTCTTTTTTTCTTTGCGTCATGTGCTGTTTGGGGAGTGTTTTTTGGAAGGGCCATCCTGCGTGACACTGCAGTGCCACTCCTAGATGGGCCAGGTGTTTGTGTCGGCCACTAGGGTCGCTTAGCTTAGTCATCCAGCGACCTCGGTGCAAATTTTAGGACTAAAAATAATATTGTGAGGTGTGAGGCGTTCAGAATAGACTGAAAATGAGTGGAAATTATGGTTTTTGAGGTTAATAATACTTTGGGATCAAAATGACCCCAAAATTCTATGATTTAAGCTGTTTTTTAGTGTTTTTTGAAAAAAACACCCGAATCCAAAACACACCCGAATCCGAAAAAAAAAATTAGGTGAGGTTTTGCCAAAACGCGGTCGAACCCAAAACACGGCCGCGGAACCGAACCCAAAACCAAAACACAAAACCCGAAAAATTTCAAGTGCACATCTCTAGAGGGGTCAGTAATGCAGTGATGGTTATAGAAAGGTCAGTGATGTAGTGTAGGGTATAGAGGGGTCAGTTATGTAGTGTGGGGTAAAGAGGGGTCAGTAAAGATACTAAGCTGAAGTACTTAGAACACTTCTTGAATTAAGACACAACCTGCAAGAAAAAGTATGCAATATGGGTGAAAAGGCAAATGTCAGAGGTCTGATACAAGTGACCAGCTCCACACCTTGCACCACATAGCGTTATGTTAAACTGGGATATGTTCTTTTTTGGTGTGTGTGTGTGTGTGTGTGGGGGGGGGGGGGGTGCCAAAGGAAATTTTTGCCATTGGCTCCTTTGGTCTAGAACCAGCCCTGATCACAAAATATTTTTGTCTGAGCAGACTGGACACTGATCAGCGTTGGCTCATTCTCAGCCCCCCGCCCAGCCTCTGCTGCCAACAGACTGCTATTAGCTAGTTAACCTTCTGCCTTCCCTATCTATGACACAGACTGCTGCTAATGCTACCAGAATGTTCCCAGTGGCTTCACACCAACAGTGAATCCCAGCCGATGATGTAGGGCAGCGTGTGGGGGAGGGGGTCAGTTGCTGTGGCTCCAACATGGTAACCGCCAATGGACTGCAATGCTTTATCGAAAGGGGGGGCGCCAGTCCCTTACTTTGCCAGGGGCGCTTGGACCCCTAGCTACACCTCTGTTGACCCTAACCGATACCCCTAAACTAACCATAATTTCTGCAGTAAAAATCCATGTTTCTATGTATATAGGGGGTCATTCCGAGTTGATCGCTTGCTGCCGTTGTTCGCTGCGTAGCAATCAGTTGAAAAAAAATGGCTAATCTGTGCATGCGCATGCTCCGTAATGTGCATGCGCATCGTACGGGTACAAAGTCCATTGTGGTTTTGCACTAGTTCTAGCGATTATTCCAATCACAGAACAGGCCACAAGGAGATTGACAGAAAGAGGGCGTTTCTGGGTGTCAACTGACCGTTTTCAGGGAGTGCTTGGAAAAATGCAGGCGTGGCAGAAGAAATGCAGACGTGGCTGGGCATTCGCTGGATGGGTGTGTGACATCAAAAGCCGTCCCTCGGTTGTTAGAATCAACGCACACGAAGTGTAACTACAGTGCTGGTCTTATTTTGAAACGATTTTGCAGGCGCTCTGCTACTCAAGTATTCGCACTTCTCCAAAGTGAATATACACTCTCCAGTGGGCAGCGACAATGCGTTTGCATGGCTGCTAAAAACTGCTAGCGAGCAATCAACTCAGAATGACCCCCATAGTGTATTGCAAGAAAATATCTGTAAATCCAATGGTACCGTAAGTGCGGTATATACTCGCACTTCTTTGCGGGGTGAGAACATCTCCCCTAAGTGAAGTCAGCCCTATGAATAGAGTTTGTGTGATCCCTGTGCAGCAGTCACAGAAAGGGTTCATCTCTGCAGTTTGTCACTCAAATTACATTGCTGCATTTTTTCTAGAAGTGGATCTGAGAGCTGTTACCCGCAGACCAGCTACAATAATTATCCTGGGTACTCACTAGACCAGTGGTTCTCAAACTGCACCCTGGGGTGCCTCAGGACACTTGCAGGGGTGCCTTGGATTGGTGGTCCAGGACCAATTCAAAATATTTATAGTTAGTGTTATAGGCAAAACCAGTGCTGTTGGCTGGCAATCATAACATATGTGCACAAGCAGAAGCAAATCCTGTCCCCTACCAAAGGGCCAGTGCTAGGGTGTTTGGCGCCTCCCTGCAAACTATTAATTTGGGCCCTCTCTCCAATACTTAATAAAGGGACAGTGCGAACCTTAAAAAAAGAAGGTGTGGTATCACAAGGAAGGGGCATGGCCACACAATAGCACCCCAAATCAAAATACGCCACACAGTAGCACTATCTTATTGTCATTACACCGCATGTAATAATAATAATAATAATAATAATAATACCCACAGTCGCAGTGCCCTTTATACACATAACCACCATATCAGTGCAGCTTACACACATAATGCCAACAGTAGCAGTGCCCCTTCTACACATGCCCACGGTGGCAATCCTTTACATGGCAAATATCAACCTGGTTTTGCCATGTAAAGGATTGCCACTTTAAAAACAAACAATCAAACAAACAAAAAAAAAAAACAACAGGAAAAAACACAAAATCTCTCACTTTCTGATTCTCACACCCTATTACATTCCTCCCTATATATTTAAATGTTTCTATTACTGTATGTTCCCTCTTCCCTTCTCCAAACTATACACATCAACATTTTTTAGTATTTCCAGGTAAGTTTTGTGATGTAGGCCATGCACAATTTTAGTTGCCCTAATGTATTTACAGCCTTCTGGAGATATGGCTTCTGGAACTGAACACAGGATTCTAAATGTGGCTGTACCAAGGACCTATACAGTGGCATTACAGGTTGAGTATCCCTTATCCAAAATGCTTGGGACCAGAGGAATTTTGGATATCGGATTTTTCTGTATTTTGGAATAATTGCATACCATAACGAGATATTATGGTGATGGGACCTAAATCTAAGCACAGAAGGCATTTATGTTTCATATACACCTTATACACACAGCCTGAAGGTCATTTTAGCCAATATTTTTTATAACTTTGTGCATTAAACAAAGTGTGTGTACATTCACAGAATTCATTTATGTTTCATATACACCTTATACACACAGTCTGAAGTTCATTTAATACAATATTTTTAATAACTTTGAGTATTAAACAAAGTTTGTGTACACTGAGCCATCAAAACACAAAGGTTTCACTATCTCAGTCTCACTCAAAAAAGTCCGTATTTCGGAATATTCCGTATTTCGGAATATTTGGATATGGGATACTCAACCTGTATTACTTTTTTCTGCTACTGGTTCTTTAACCTATGCAAACAAGCATCTGACTTGCCTTTCCTATTGCTTTGTTACATTGCTCACCTGAAATAGTAATACTTAGATAGCTTTCCTCTTGCCATTATAATGTCCTTAATATTATAGTTAGCCTTTGCATTTTTGAGACGTGTATGATTTTGCATTTTTTGGCATTAAATGTTGCCATGTTCTTGACCATTCCTCTAGTCCAGGGGCGGAACTGCCAGAGACAACGGAGTCAGTTGCCGCCGGGCTCCAGCCCTAAAGGGGCTTCCTCCATTGCCCCCCGGCTGTTACGTGCCCTTCCTACTAAATAGACAAAGGCGCTACCAGCAGGGTCTCGCAGTTTGTACATTCCATGCCGTAACACCCTTCTTTCCACCTTCACAATGAAGCTATTGGTACTTTGCAAAAAAAAAATTATTAGCATTGCAACTCAGCAGATCAATGCAGTGTGCAGCCACACACTCCATATATCTGCTCAGCCACAAAGCTGATTATTTCTTCACAAAGTACAAGGTGAGCTCCAAATAGAATTCTCTATCTTAGATTATACCTTTCTATGCAAGGGTAAATAGCTCAATTGTTTGACTGCAATGCCACAGGAAATGGTTTGGATCCAAGACAGTGTGACTGAATAATAAAGAAACCTTAAGATGAGTTCATGAATGTTGTATAAGTATTAGTGAGAGAAGGGGTCAGGAGCATGCTAGGCTGCAAAAAATAAGGTAGGCTGCAAGTGAAAGTAATGATCTCCTATATATTTTCCCAGATCTGTCACTCTGTGTGGCTAACTCTGGGGGAAGTCACAGCAATGGGCGGAGACGGCATCTGCAGGACGATACACCAGTGCCAGCAGCAGACCGTAACAAAGTGACAGATCAGGGAGAATATATAGGAGGTAGGGAGGTGGCCATGGTACATGGCTGGCCAAGGGACACTAGCTCATGTACCCCTTTACCACTGAGGCTGGCCACCAAGGATGGACCTGTCACCAGTGCACATGCAATAACCTCTTCTGCTGCCCTCTTTGCAACTCAGACTGCCCAGTGCTCCCCTTCGCTAACAGTCCACAAAGTTTCCCCATCTCACGATCTGCCTCCTCACCCCCACTTTCATCTCTACAGCACACGCGCATATCATACAAGATCCCATCATGCGTACGTAGGTCTGAAATGCAAGAGGGAGGTTGGGGGGAGATTGGCATGCGCCAGCAACACCACACAGCTCACTGTGACCACAGTGGAGAGGCGCTGCAACAGGACAATACACCAACCTCGGAGCAAGGAACTGCGTCGGTCAGGAGGAGAACTATTTCAATAGCATAAAAAGGTTAATGCGTCCCACCCTATGGACACCAGACTCATCAAGTCACTGTTGCCAGAGTCTCATACAATGACTCTGAACCTCTAAGCACACTATTTGACTGTCCACACCCTGCTGTGCCTATTACCCATCTCTTCCACCACCCTCAACACTGACCCACACATCATTCACCCACAGAGATACAATAAAGGTAGTTTGGATAAATTAGCTAAATGAAATGGATTTAACCAATTTATCTAAATGACCATTTTTGGATGTTTTCCAGTGTTTGTGAGCAAATGGTCAATTGTCATTTGCTGCCACATATTAGCATAATTTTGTTTCAACTAGAAAAAAAAAATTTGACAGATAATCTAAGTGTGGATCCAGTTTAAAGGTCCGTATTCACGGCCCGATTTTGGGGAGAGATGTGTGCTGAGCGAACTGCTCAGCACACATCTCTGCCCCCGCTCAGCACAGCGTGATGTGTGCTGAGCGTACGGGGGGTGGAGGGGGGGCGCTCATTTCACCCCCTGTGTAGGGCATTCTGTGTGTATCCAGTTTAACAGGTGTGAGCATCATACAACTACTGACTTGCGAGTAACTATACAGCAGCTCCATACCTTGTGACTTGAAGAAACACCAGTTAACCCCGGGAATGCTGCAGTCAAAGCAACAATTCCTCTTCTTACATTCCGCTGCACTTATTGTGGGGTAGCCGCAATCCCTTCTGCTGTACGGTTCCACATTACATTGTTTCTTGTCACTTCCTGTTGATGCAGTAAGGAAACATCCAGGAATTACAGCAGCTTAGTTTTTTTTTTTTTTTAACTGGGGCAATTTAGCTAGATCACAGGGCAATTTAGCTCCTTTGGTCCTATTTTAGGACCAGTTAATCAGACAGTTGAGCAAACTGAAAAACAGCTAACAGGAAATTTCCACTTAAATGGTATTTTCTAATCTTATCTGACCATGACTAAGAATAAAGGATACACAAGATAAACTCTTAGAGCCATGGACCTTATCCATGTTTAAGCTCCATCAAATCTGTAATCAATAGCACTACATGCTCCCACTTTACCACTGTACTATATACTCTACCTGTGTTTTTAAGGTAAAAACACCATTTAACCCCAGTGACACTTGAATTAAAGCAGCAGCCTCTGGAATAGCATTCCTTAGCATTAATCCCAGGAAATCTGCAATCTTCACGCTCTTTGATAGCCATGCTACATTGCTGTTTACTTGGATGGAGCAGAGAGCACAACATCAGGACATAGGAAATATTACAATGCATGATAAGAAAGGTGTGAGCTCTACAGCAAGGCCTCTAACCCTTTGCCAGTGCCAAATACATAGGGCTTAACTCAGATCTGATCACAGCAGCAAATTTATTAGCTAAAACCATGTACACTGCAGGGGGGGGGGGGGTGTATAATATGTGCAGGGAGAGTTAGATTTTGGTGCGGTGTGTTCAAACTGAAATCTAAATTGCAGTGTAAAAACAAAACAGCCAGTATTTACCCTGCACACAAACAATATAACCCACCTAAATCTCTCTGCAAATGTTATATCTGCCCCCCCCCCAACCCTGCAGTGCACATGGTTTTGCCCACTAGCTAACAAATTTGCTGCATCTGGGAATTACAGCAGCTTAATATTTCTTTTTACAGAAGGTTCAGCAAATTAAATTATTTAGTGAAATACTGTAATCATAACAGTTACAGGGATATTGTAGGTAGATTTATTGTCAGTGGATAAATGTAAAAATTAAACCCTTAGGCATAGTTCCAAAATGCTGTCATTGCAATCCAGATTTTAAGGATATCATGCTTGAGCACAGGTGACTTAATTAGAACTTCGGTCAATGTGAATTAACCATTGGACTCAACCATGGTTATCCTTAAAACCCAGGGGTCTATTTAAGATCGATCTTAATCGATGTTGGGCTTCCAGGTTGAAAAAAAAACACACATTTACTAACATTTTAAAATTTATATAAAAAATCATCTGTTCGTAAATGCAGTGCACATGGTTTTGCCCAACTGCTAACAAAAATCCTGCTGCGATCAACTCAGAATTACCCCCCATGGCCCTCATTCCGAGTTGTTCGCTCGCAAGCTGCTTTTAGCAGCATTGCACACGCTAAGCTGCCGCCTACTGGGAGTGAATCTTAGCATCTTAAAATTGCGAACGAAAGATTTGCAATATTGCGATAAGACATCTCTGTGCAGTTTCTGAGTAGCTCGAGACTTACTCTGCCAGTGCGATCAGTTCAGTGCTTGTCGTTCCTGGTTTGACGTCACAAACACACCCAGCGTTCGCCCAGACACTCCTCCGTTTCTCCAGCCACTCCCGCGTTTTTCCCAGAAACGGTAGCATTTTTTCCCACACGCCCCTAAAACGGCCTGTTTCCGCCCAGAAACACCCACTTCCTGTCAATCACATTACGATCACCAGAACGATGAAAAAACCGTGAGTAATATTCCTAACTGCATAGCAAATTTACTTGGCGCAGTCGCAGTGTGAACATTGCGCATGCGCATTAAGCGGAAAATCGCTGCGATGCGAAGAAAATTACAGAGCGAACAACTCGGAATGACCACCTATGTGCACTGCAGGGAAGGCAGATTTAACATGTGCAGAGAGAGTTAGATTTGGGTGTGGTGTGTTCAATCTGCAATCTAATTTGCAGTGTAAAAATAAAGCAGTCAGTATTTACCCTGCACAGAAACAAAATAACTCACCCAAATCTAACTCTTTCTGCACATGTTATATCTGCCTCCCCTGCAGTACACATGGTTTTGCCCAACTGCTAACAAAATTCCTGCTGCGATCAACTTGGAATTACCCCCATCGATTGATGTTTTCACACTGCTCGTGTATATAAGACATAGGGCCTAATTCAGTTTGGATCGTAATACGCGTTCCAACCGCAAAAACTATGAAGAGGATGGGGGCATATACGCAGGGTCCATCCTGTGCGTGTGCCTACATTTTCTCCGGGTGCCCCGCAGAAAATGCGAATGCCTCTGCCTGTCAATCAGTAGAGGGCGTACCTTCGCAGGTATATCGCGATCATGAGCCATGTCTCCCATTTTTGTCATTATAGGTGCTCTGTGAGCTGCTGGCCATGCCCCAGCCCCTCTGTCTCCCGTGAATAGAGATTGAGGCTTATTCAGACCAGATCGCTTCAATTTATTTTCACCCAGCGGGCAATCTGGTTTGCACTGCACATGCGTATGCGCCACAATGCGTAAGTGCGACGGTCCGGAGATCACAAGAAGATTGACAAGAAGAGGGTGTTTGTGTGGGTGGCAACTGAATGTTTCTAGGGAGTGTCCGGAAAAACACTGGAGGGACCCGGCGTTTTGTGGGAGGATTTGTGACGTCACCTCAATGGCTGAGTAAGTGCTGAGCTGTGCAGCTCTTGTGCACATGTGATCACACACCTGCACAGCAAATTTTCCCTTCCGCTGTAGGCGACAACTACCTGATTACAGGGATGCAAAAAACACACCCTAGCGATCAGGTCTGAATTACCCACAATGTGCATATTTGCAGAGCAACAAGCTACAGGGAGCCTTCCACCCCCCCCCTTCCCCATGGGAAGGGGGGGGGGTTGTTTGGGTTAGCTGGACATTCCCCAAAAAAGTGACTGTCCTGCAAAAATTGGGATAGTTGGGAGGTATGTTCAAATACATTTATTGTTTTGCATGCAGGGTAAATACTGGCTTCTTTGACATTTAGCCACAAATGCTGCACAGCTGAATTACAGTATTACACTGCAATTAACAGTTATGCTAGGACATTCCCCCTCCCAAATCTACCTCTCTCTGCATGTTACATCTGTCCCACAGTGGCGTGCGGTGAGGTCAGTGGCTAGTGAGGCACTACAGCCATAATGTCCGCCGAATCCTGCCGATGAACCTTAGCCAATGCCCGCTACTGCCTCTGAGCCGATACCCGCTGCCACCGCCAATGGCTTACAAACTCGCCCACAATCAACTGACCCAGCCCTCCACCACTAATTTCTATCTCAGTCCGATGCCGCCAATGCCCGCTGCCTGCCTGCTCATTGTTCTCGTTATATATTATAAATTTTTAAAGAAAAAAAAAATGAGTGTTTGGGACTGGGAAGGGTGAGGGAGGAGGACATGAATGCAATTTTGTTGTCCAGGGCTTCCATTAACTTAAAGGAGAAGGGTCTGAATGGGTTAAAAAAAATGCGTGAGGTCCCCCCTCCTTAGTATAACCAGCCTCGGGCTCTTTGAGCCGGTCCTGGTTATTTAAATACTGTGGGAAAAATTGGACAGGGGTTCCCCGTATTTAGACAACCAGCACCGGGCTCTTAGACCGGTCCAGTTTCCAAAAATACGTGGGACAATAGATGTAGGGGTCCCCCATATTTTTAAAACCAGCACCGGGCTCCACTAGCCAGAGAGATAATGCCACAGCCGGGGGACACTTTTATGTAGGTCCCTGCGGCCCTGGCATTACCCCTCCAACTAGTCACCCCTGGCCGGGGTTCCCTGGAGGAGTGGGGACCCCTTAAATCAAGAGGTTCCTCCCCTCGAGGCACCCAAGGGCCAGGGGTGAAGCCCGAGGCTGTCCCCAGCACCCCTGGGTGGTGGGTGTCGGGCTGATAGCCATGTGTGTAAAAAAAGAATATTGTTTTTTCGTTGTGGAACTACAAGGCCCAGCAAGCCTCCCACGCTTGCTGGTACTTGGAGAACCTCAAGTACCAGCAGGCGGGGAAATAACGGGCTTGCTGGTACCTGTAGTTCTACAACAACAAAAAATACCCAAATAAAAACACAAACACACACAGCGTGACAGTAAAATTATTGAGACAGGCTGTAGCATGTGGGTGCATGTAACCCTATAAAAGTGATGGATTGGGTGACTATTACAATACCCACTGTTGCTGTCTGAAAAATGATGGATTTATAGATTGCTCTGCCGAGACATGTTTTTTTCTAAAATGCACCACAGGTATGGATGGATAGTATACTTGACGACACAGAGGTAGATAGAGCAGTGGCCTACTGTACCGTACTGCTATATATTATATTATTTATTATTATTATTATCCTTTATTTATATGGTGCCACAAGGGTTCCGCAGTGCCCAATTACAGAGTACATAAACAAATAATCAAACAGGAAAACAGCAACTTACAGTTGACGACAATATAGGACAAGTACAGGGTAAATAAACATAGCTACATCAGCAGATGACACTGGAATAAGTATCAGGTGGCAGAAGACTGCTGAATTTGGTGCAGCTGAAGATTATTAAAGTAAGAAAAGAGTAAGCACATGAGGGAAGAGGGCCCTGCTCGTGAGAGCTTACATTCTAAAAGGGAGGGGTAGACAGACAGGGGTGAGACAGATGGGGTACATAGAGAGCATGGAACAGAGGTTTAGGATGAGATTTGGCTGGGTTTGGTGAAGAAGTGGGTCTTGAGAGCCCGTTTGAAGTTTTGTAGAGAGGTGGAGAGTCTGAGGGGGAGAGGTAGGGAATTCCAGAGAAGTGGTGCAGCACGTGAAAAATCTTGGAGGTAGGAGTGGGAGGAAGTAATCCGTAGGCAGGAGAGTCGGTGTGCATTAGCAGAGCGAAGAGGACGGGTGGGAGTGTAAAGCGAGATAAGATCAGAGATGTAGATGGGAGAGGAGTGGGTGAGGGCTTTGTAAGCAAGTGTGAGAAGCTTGAAATGGATTCTGAAAGGGAAGGGGAGCCAGTGAAGGACTAGTAAGAGAGGAGAGGTGGACGTAGTGCGTTTGGTGAGGAAAATGAGCCGGGCAGCAGCATTGAGGATAGATTGGAGTGGAGAGAGGTATTTGTCAGGAATGCCAGTCAGGTTGAGATTACAGCAGTCCAGTCTGGAGATGACCAGTGAGTGGATAAGAGTCTTAGTAGCATCCTGGGTCAGAAAGGGTCTGATCCTGGAAATATTTTTTAGATGAAAACGGCAGGTTTGTGAGAGGTGCTGAATGTGTGGTTTGAAGGAGAGGGAGGAGTCAAGGATTACTCCAAGACAGCGCGCTTGGGGGGTAGAGGAGATAGTAGTGCCATCAATAGATAATGAGATTGTAGGAGGTGAGATTATGCGGGAGGGAGGGAAGATGATCAGCTCGGTCTTAGACATGTTAAGTTTAAGAAAGCGCTGGGACATCCAGGAAGAGATAGCAGAGAGACAGTTGGAGATACGAGTGAGGAGAGTAGGGGAGAGGTCTGGAGAGGAAAGATAGATTTGAGTGTCATCAGCATAGAGATGATATTGGAAACCAAAAGAACTAATGAGCTTACCTAGTGAGGACGTATAGAGAGAGAAGAGAAGAGGACCAAGGACAGAACCTTGGGGTACCCCTACAGTTAGTGGAAGTGAGGGGGAGGTGGAGTCATGAGAGGAGACAGAGAATGAATGGTCAGAAAGGTAGGACGACAACCAAGAGAGGGCAGTGTTACGCAGACCAATGGAGTGAAGGATTTGCAGTAGGAGAGGATAGTCCACAGTGTCAAAAGCAGCAGAGAGATCAAGTAGAATAAGTAGAGAGTAGTGTCCCTTAGATTTAGCAGCATGGAGGTCATTGCATACTTTTGTAAGGGCAGTTTCAGTGGAGTGGAGAGGACGGAAGCCAGACTGGAATGGGTCAAGCAGTGAGTGTGAGGAAAGAAAGGAAGTAAGGCGGTTGTAGACAATACGCTCAAGGAGTTTGGAGGCAAAAGGGAGGAGAGAGATGGGTCGGTAGTTGGAGAGAGTGTTTGGATCAAGGGTAGGTTTTTTAAGAATAGGAGAGATGAGAGCGTGCTTGAAGGCAGAGGGGACAGTGCCTGATGAGAGGGAGAGATTGAGAAGGTGGGAAAGATGGGAACAAGCAGAAGAAGAGAGGTGGCAAAGGAGGCGGGAGGGGATAGGGTCAAGTGGGGAGGTGGTGAGGGGACAGGAACGAATGAGGGCCATGACTTCCTCTCCAGATGCATGGGAGAAAGATGACAGAGTTGGTGCGAGGGATGGGGAGGGTTGGTAAGGGATGGGAGAAGGCTGGTTACTGATAGTCTGGTGTGATGTGATGTCCTGACGTATGGAGTCAATTTTGGATGTGAAGTAAGTGGCAAAGTCAAGAGCAGAGAGTGAGGAAGGGAGACGAGGTGGAGGTGGGCAGAGGAGTGAGTTGAGAGTGGCAAAGAGGCGCCGGGGGTTGGAAGACTGGGAGGAGATGACGTTCTTGAAGTATGACTGTTTAGCAAGAGAAAGGGCAGCACTGAAGGATGAGAGCATAAGTTTGAAATGGAGGAAGTCTGCCTTAGAGCGTGATTTTCTCCAGTGTCGCTCAGCAGTACATGAGCATTTTTGCAGATATCTGGTGCATTTGGTGTGCCAGGGTTGAGGTGTTAATTTGCAAGGGTGAATAGTGGTTGGTGGAGCAACAGAGTCAAGAGCAGAAGTAAGGGAAGCATTGTATGTGGAAGTGGCTTGTTCAGGGCATGAGAGAGAGAGAATAGGAGAGAGAAGTGAGTCAAACAGAGAGGAAAGGAATGTGGTGTCAATAGCTTCAATGTTACGCTTAGTGATGGTAGCCTTAGGAGGTAGAGATGGGGAAGTCGAGAGAGATAGGTTGAAGGAGAGCAGGTGGTGGTCAGAGAGGGGAAATGGGGAGTTGGAAAAATCAGAAATATCACAGCGGTGAGTGAAGACCAGATCCAGTGAGCTCCCATTCACATGGGAGGGTGAGGAGGTCCACTGGGAGAGACCAAGTGAAGAGGTGAGGTTAAGGAGTTTAGAGGCAGGGGATTGTGTGGGGATGTCAATAGGGATGTTGAAATCGCCTAGGATAATGGTGGGAATGTCAGAAGAGAGGAAGTGAGGAAGCCAGGAAGCAAAGTTGTCGATGAATTTGGAAGCAGTGCCAGGGGGGCGGTAAATGACAGCTACTCTAAGATGGACTGGTTGGAAGAGGCATATGGCGTGGACCTCAAATGTAGAGAATATAAGGGATGGTTCTGGTGGTATGAGTTGGTAGGAGTAACTAGAAGGTAAAAGGACCCCAACACCACCCCCATGGCGACCCCCAGGTCGGGGTGTGTGTGTGAATGTAAGGCCCCCAGCAGAGAGAGCAGCAGCAGAAGTAGTGTCAGAGGGCATAATCCAAGTTTCAGTAATGGCTAGTAGGTGTAGGGAGTTGGAAATGAAAAGGTCATGAGTGGGGACCAGTTTGTTACAAACAGATCTGGCATTCCAGAGGGCACAGGATAGGGGGTATGAGTTTGTGGGAGAGATGTGAATTAGATTTTCAGGGTTGCTGTAGCGATGAGGTGGGATTAACTTTGAGGGCAGGGATGATGAGAGAGTAGTGATGGTACGGGTGCCTGAGCTAGGAGGGGAAACTGCAGGAGGTGGGCAGGGAGGGAGGTCAGTGTGATGTGGATGGGGGTGTGGGGAGGTGACAGGGAAGGGAGAGAGGGAGCAGGGCTGAGTTGTGGGGTAGCAGGACCATGGGGCAGAGGTGAATGAAAGTGGGGTAACAGGAAAGGTGGTGGAAGGAAACAGAGGGATGGAGGGGAGACAGAGGAGGGGAGAGAGGAGGAGGTGGAGGAGACTAGTGGGGAAGGATAAAGATACATTATTAGGTAGACACTGAGTGATGTGGGGAGTATAAGAAAACCTTGACATAGTGTTAAGTAGGTAAATAGGTTGAAGTAGTGGAAGTAGGAGAGGAGACTGTAAGGCAATCCGAGCAGAAGAATTGCAGAAATGCAGGTGAGAAAAGCAGTGTAGGCTCAAGGGGTGTAGATTTAGTATGAAATGAGTCAAAAGCGTAGATAAAGTGGGTGCAGAAATGTATTTGGAGTGTAAGAAATGAAAGGATTGTGAGAGGTTTAAGAAGCAATGGTAATTATGTTAGATGTTTTAAGTGTTTGCAGGTAAAATTGCATTGGTGCAGCTGTGCTTATAAAACAAAATTACAATAATACAGATACAGGCATTTGTAGGTGAAATGGATGGTTTATGAAATGTCCAAGTAAGGTAGTTCTGTGCTATGTAATCAGATGCAACAATCAGGAGGTGAGTGATCTGAGGAGTAAGTGACTCACATTTGTTATTAGTTCTTCAGTTTTCTTTGTTTTGTTAGATTGGTGTGCTTCTGTTTTCCTTCTTTTTCACTTCGATTGAACGCTGATTGAACACTGCTGTTATGTGTCAATTTTATCACGCTTTGATAAAAATGCACGCTTAGATCAATAAATGCACAGCCAAATGGCTTTGCACAGCCTACACCATTGGACTTAAGTAGAAGACTATTACAAGTGAAACCAATAATTGAAATCTGTAACCACACCCCACCCCCTCAAATGCCAGGCAATAAATTACCTTAAAAACAACAACCAGGCATTCCACAAAGATTAAACTGGGTCTATATCATTCAAAACTTTAAAAAAGTACTTCAAAATCACATACTATGCAATAATGTTTCAATTTGCATAACCCAGCAGAATTAGCTTTGCATATATAGATATAGTGCAGCAGAATATATTGGTGGTTGTAGTCAATTGTAATTACCTGTAGGTGACAAGAAGAGAAGAAACGTCAATTCACAATCGATATCAGCTGAAGATAAATTAACGCTGATTGAACGCTGCTGTTATGTGTCAATTTTATCACGCTTTGATAAAAATGCACGCTTAGATCAATAAATGCACAGCCAAACGGCTTTGCACAGCCTACACCATTGGACTTAAGTAGAAGACTATTACAAGTGAAACCAATAATTGAAATCTGTAACCACACCCCACCCCCTCAAATGCCAGGCAATAAATTACCTTAAAAACAACAACCAGGCATTCCACAAAGATTAAACTGGGTCTATATCATTCAAAACTTTAAAAAAGTACTTAAAAATCACATACTATGCAATAATGTTTCAATTTGCATTACCCAGCAGAATTAGCTTTGCATATATAGATATAGTGCAGCAGAATATATTGGTGGTTGTAGTCAATTGTAATTACCTGTAGGTGACAAGAAGAGAAGAAACGTCAATTCACAATCGATATCAGCTGAAGATAAATTAACGCTGATTGAACGCTGCTGTTATGTGTCAATTTTATCACGCTTTGATAAAAATGCACGCTTGGATCAATAAATGCACAGCCAAACGGCTTTGCACAGCCTACACCATTGGACTTAAGTAGAAGACTATTACAAGTGAAACCAATAATTGAAATCTGTAACCACACCCCACCCCCTCAAATGCCAGGCAATAAATTACCTTAAAAACAACAACCAGGCATTCCACAAAGATTAAACTGGGTCTATATCATTCAAAACTTTAAAAAAGTACTTAAAAATCACATACTATGCAATATTGTTTCAATTTGCATTACCCAGCAGAATTAGCTTTGCATATATAGATATAGTGCAGCAGAATATATTGGTGGTTGTAGTCAATTGTAATTACTCAGCAGAATTAGCTTTTCATATATAGATATAGTGCAGCAGAATATATTGGTGGTTGTAGTCAATTGTAATTACCCAGCAGAATTAGCTTTGCAAATATAGATATAGTGCAGCAGAATATATTGGTGGTTGTAGTCAATTGTAATTACCCAGCAGAATTAGCTTTGCATATATATAGTGCAGCAGAATATATTGGTGGTTGTAGTAAATTGTAATTACCCAGCAGCAGCTCTACTGCACTTAACATCACCAGTGCTCACAACATATATAATGCTATATACTATGCCATAGTGGTGCTTACTATATAACACCTCCTACTGTGTTCCCCCTGGCAATGAGCATGACACCCAGAGAGTGAAACCCCTGGCAATGAGCATGACACCCAGCACGTGAAACTCTTGGCATTGAGCAGTTTTTGTAAAAGTAATTAGAAGCTTTACTGTAGGGCATAGTGTATCACAGATATTGTGGTGAGTGACATAATATGTTCCAAAGGGCATTAATGTGTGGGGCTTAACATGGTGGAAATTACTGTACTTTTTTCCCTGTGGTGGCCGAGGTCTGTTGGTGCAGGGTCAAGAACTGGGGTGTAAGGTAGTCTTTGCCTGCAAGGCTACGCTCATTTTATGGAGACCATACCCATACATTTAAGTGTGGCATATACCTGCGCTTGCTCGCGGGGTGAGAACATCTCCCTAATTGAATTCAGCGATATGAATAGAGGTTGTGCAGCAGCCACAGAAAGGGTTAATCTCTGCAGCTTGTCACTAAATTACATTGTTGCAATTTTAGCTGGGAGCTGCAATAATTACTCTAATACATAACACAGCCAACACTTCTATATTCACACAATATACTGCATGGTGAATATAGCAGTGGGTTGCAGAGAAAAAAAATATGCTGGCAAAAAAATCCAATTGAGTGATTAAACAGCTCTTCATTTTCTGGCTTTATTTTTATGCTAACAAATTTGTTCTCTGAAAAGTGTCCACAAAGCCAAGTATCTGATTAACACCTTTGTAGGGATGGTTTTTCACCTATTACTAAATTAAACTTGCTTCATTGGAAAGGCAGCAAGATGCATCGTCATTTCAATATCTACTGAAATAATACAGGTTGACACCAGGAAACATTAACGCCACTGCATCCTTGCTGCTTTCTCATGTGGAAGTCTGTTTAATGTGAAAACAAGGTGATATCTAATTAGCACACAGGTAAGGAATTAAGAAAATCTTTATTTAAGGGTGAAGATGTTTCTCACAAAATCGTTACCCCAATGCATCATTGAAATTCAAGCTGGAAAGATGATTTTAATATATCACTTGTACATTTTGTATTGCTCTTCTGGTGACAATGTAGTTTGTTTTTGTCAATTACCATTTTAATAATAGGGTAAAGAAAATTAAGTTGATTTTTGAAAGAAAACAATACTGTCAATATACTATTAAACAAATTAAAATGGTAAAAGTTATTGTACTTTAAGTAAAAATAAAAGAGCTAAAATATCAATCCCAATTTTGGATTACTTTAATTAAAAAAAAATGCATATAGCAGAGGATAGTTTCAATCTGCCTACCTCTGGGTTATGGGCCCAGCATGCTTCCATTGCAGTACTCTGCTGCACATGTAAGTGCAAGAGATCCTGAAGCACTCACTCATCATGGGAAAGTACCAATGTGTTTCTTCGTTGGTTGATGGAAGAAACATCTTACAAAAACTCTCCAGATTATTGACTTTTTAAAGTTTTTCTAGGAAACGTTCTAGGTGAATGCTTATTAGCCTTTGTCAGTACGTACTTTTTGCAAAGTGTCTCTGTGGCGCAATCGGTTAGTGTGTTCGGCTATTAACCAAAAGGTTGGTGGTTCAATCCCACCCAGGGATGTAATTGACCTTGTGATCGGATTTTGGTGATATTTAAGTAGACAAGTCAAAATTTCAAACCCCCTGTTATGGTGTGGGTACCTGGCCTTCCCTGATGTAATCAGAGTTAGATTTGATTCAGTGATTTTATAAAAACAGCTAGGAAGCACAATTTAGCAGTAGGTTGCAGAGAAAAAAAATATGCTGGCAGAAAAATCCAATTGAGTGATTAAACAGCTCTTCATTTTCTGGCTTTATTTTTATGCTAACAAATTTGTTCTCTGAAAAGTGTCCACAAAGCCAAGTCTCTGATTAACACCTTTGTAAGGATGGTTTTTCACCTATTACTAAATTAAACTTGCTTCATTGGAAAGGCAGCAAGATGCATCCTCATTTCAATGTCTACTGAAATAATACAGGTTGACACCAGGAAACATTAACGCCACTGCATCCTTGCTGCTTTCTCATGTGGAAGTCTGTTTAATGTGAAAACAAGGTGATATCTAATTAGCACACAGGTAAGGAATTAAGAAAATCTTTATTTAAGGGTGAAGATGTTTCTCACAAAATCGTTGCCCCAATGCATCATTGAAATTCAAGCTGGAAAGATGATTTTAATATATCACTTGTACATTTTGTATTGCTCTTCTGGTGACAATGTAGTTTGTTTTTGTCAATTACCATTTTAATAATAGGGTAAAGAAAATTAAGTGGATTTTTGAAAGAAAACAATACTGTCAATATACTATTAAAACAAATTAAAATGGTAAAAGTTATTGTACTTTAAGTAAAAATAAAAGAGGCAAAATATCAATCCCAGTTTTGGATTACTTTAATTAACAAAAAAAATGCATATAGCAGAGGATAGTTTCAATCTGCCTACCTCTGGGTTATGGGCCCAGCATGCTTCCATTGCTGTACTCTGCTGCACATGTAAGTGCAAGAGATCCTGAAGCACTCACTCATCATGGGAAAGTACCAATGTGATTCTTCGTTGGTTGATGGAAGAAACATCTTACAAAAACTCTCGAGATTATTGACTTTTTAAATTTTTTCTAGGAAACGTTTTAGATGAATGCTTATTAGCCTTTGTCAGTATTTACTTCTGCAAAGTGTCTCTGTGGCGCAATCAGTTAGTGTGTACGGCTACTAACCAAAAGGTTGGTGGTTCAATCACACCCAGGGACGTAATTGACCTTGTGATCAGATTTTGGTGATCTTTAAGTAGACAAGTCAAAATTTCAAACCCCCTGTTATGGTGTAGGGTACCTGGCCTTCTCTGATGTAATCAGAGTTAGATTTGATTCAGTGATTTTATAAAAACAGCTAGGAAGCACAATTTAGCAGTGGGTTGCAGAGAAAAAGAAATATGCTGGCAAAAAAATTCAATTGAGTGATTAAACAGCTCTTCATTTTCTGGCTTTATTTTTATGCTAACAAATTTGTTCTCTGAAAAGTGTCCACAAAGCCAAGTCTCTGATTAACACCTTTGTAGGGATGGTTTTTCACCTATTACTAAATTAAACTTGCTTCATTGGAAAGGCAGCAAGATGCATCCTCATTTCAATGTCTACTGAAATAATACAGGTTGACACCAGGAAACATTAACGCCACTGCATCCTTGCTGCTTTCTCATGTGGAAGTCTGTTTAATGTGAAAACAAGGTGATATCTAATTAGCACACAGGTAAGGAATTAAGAAAATCTTTATTTAAGGGTGAAGATGTTTCTCACAAAATCGTTGCCCCAATGCATCATTGAAATTCAAGCTGGAAAGATGATTTTAATATATCACTTGTACATTTTGTATTGCTCTTCTGGTGACAATGTAGTTTGTTTTTGTCAATTACCATTTTAATAAAAGGGTAAAGAAAATTATGTGGATTTTTGAAAGAAAACAATACTGTCAATATACTATTAAAACAAATTAAAATGGTAAAAGTTATTGTACTTTAAGTAAAAATAAAAGAGCAAAAATATCAATCCCAGTTTTGGATTACTTTAATTAACAAAAAAAATGCATATAGCAAAGGATAGTTTCAATCTGCCTATCTCTGGGTTATGGGCCCAGCATGCTACCATTGCAGTACTCTGCTGCACATGTAAGTGCAAGAGATCCTGAAGCACTCACTCATCATGGGAAAGTACCAATGTGTTTCTTCATTGGTTGATGGAAGAAACATCTTACAAAAACTCTCCAGATTATTGACTTTTTAAAGTTTTTCTAGGAAACGTTCTTGATGAATGCATATTAGCCTTTGTCAGTATGTACTTTTTGCAAAGTGTCTCTGTGGTGCAATTGGTTAGTGTGTAAAGCTATTAACCAAAAGATTGGTGGTTCAATCCCACCCAGGAACGTAATTGACCTTGTGATCAGATTTTGGTGATATTTAAGTAGACAAGTCAAAATTTCAAACCCCATCTTATTGTGTAGGGTACCTGGCCTTCTCTGATGTAATCAGAGTTAGATTTGATTCAGTGATTTTATAAAAAACAGCTAGGAAGCACAATTTAGCAGTGGGTTGCAGAGAAAAAAAATATGCTGGCAAAAAAAAATCCAATTGAGTGATTAAACAGCTCTTCATTTTCTGGCTTTATTTTTATGCTAACAAATTTGTTCTCTGAAAAGTGTCCACAAAGCCAAGTCTCTGATTAACACCTTTGTAGGGATGGTTTTTCACCTATTACTAAATTAAACTTGCTTCATTGGAAAGGCAGCAAGATGCATCCTCATTTCAATGTCTACTGAAATAATACAAGTTGACACCAGGAAACATTAACGCCACTGCATCCTTGCTGCTTTCTCATGTGGAAGTCTGTTTAATGCGAAAACAAGGTGATATCTAATTAGCACACAGGTAAGGAATTAAGAAAATCTTTATTTAAGGGTGAAGATGTTTCTCACAAAATCGTTGCCCCAATGCATCATTGAAATTCAAGCTGGAAAGATGATTTTAATATATCACTTGTACATTTTGTATTGCTCTTCTGGTGACAATGTAGTTTGTTTTTGTCAATTTCCATTTTAATAATAGGGTAAAGAAAATTAAGTGGATTTTTGAAAGAAAACAATACTGTCAATATACTATTAAAACAAATTAAAATGGTAAAAGTTATTGTACTTTAAGTAAAAATAAAAGAGGCAAAATATCAATCCCAGTTTTGGATTACTTTAATTAACAAAAAAAATGCATATAGCAGAGGATAGTTTCAATCTGCCTACCTCTGGGTTATGGGCCCAGCATGCTTCCATTGCTGTACTCTGCTGCACATGTAAGTGCAAGAGATCCTGAAGCACTCACTCATCATGGGAAAGTACCAATGTGTTTCTTCGTTGGTTGATGGAAGAAACATCTTACAAAAACTCTCCAGATTATTGACTTTTTAAAGTTTTTCTAGGAAACGTTTTAGATGAATGCTTATTAGCCTTTGTCAGTATTTACTTCTGCAAAGTGTCTCTGTGGCGCAATCAGTTAGTGTGTACGGCTACTAACCAAAAGGTTGGTGGTTCAATCACACCCAGGGACGTAATTGACCTTGTGATCAGATTTTGGTGATCTTTAAGTAGACAAGTCAAAATTTCAAACCCCCTGTTATGGTGTAGGGTACCTGGCCTTCTCTGATGTAATCAGAGTTAGATTTGATTCAGTGATTTTATAAAAACAGCTAGGAAGCACAATTTAGCAGTGGGTTGCAGAGAAAAAGAAATATGCTGGCAAAAAAATTCAATTGAGTGATTAAACAGCTCTTCATTTTCTGGCTTTATTTTTATGCTAACAAATTTGTTCTCTGAAAAGTGTCCACAAAGCCAAGTCTCTGATTAACACCTTTGTAGGGATGGTTTTTCACCTATTACTAAATTAAACTTGCTTCATTGGAAAGGCAGCAAGATGCATCCTCATTTCAATGTCTACTGAAATAATACAGGTTGACACCAGGAAACATTAACGCCACTGCATCCTTGCTGCTTTCTCATGTGGAAGTCTGTTTAATGTGAAAACAAGGTGATATCTAATTAGCACACAGGTAAGGAATTAAGAAAATCTTTATTTAAGGGTGAAGATGTTTCTCACAAAATCGTTGCCCCAATGCATCATTGAAATTCAAGCTGGAAAGATGATTTTAATATATCACTTGTACATTTTGTATTGCTCTTCTGGTGACAATGTAGTTTGTTTTTGTCAATTACCATTTTAATAAAAGGGTAAAGAAAATTATGTGGATTTTTGAAAGAAAACAATACTGTCAATATACTATTAAAACAAATTAAAATGGTAAAAGTTATTGTACTTTAAGTAAAAATAAAAGAGCAAAAATATCAATCCCAGTTTTGGATTACTTTAATTAACAAAAAAAATGCATATAGCAAAGGATAGTTTCAATCTGCCTATCTCTGGGTTATGGGCCCAGCATGCTTCCATTGCAGTACTCTGCTGCACATGTAAGTGCAAGAGATCCTGAAGCACTCACTCATCATGGGAAAGTACCAATGTGTTTCTTCATTGGTTGATGGAAGAAACATCTTACAAAAACTCTCCAGATTATTGACTTTTTAAAGTTTTTCTAGGAAACGTTCTTGATGAATGCATATTAGCCTTTGTCAGTATGTACTTTTTGCAAAGTGTCTCTGTGGTGCAATTGGTTAGTGTGTAAAGCTATTAACCAAAAGATTGGTGGTTCAATCCCACCCAGGAACGTAATTGACCTTGTGATCAGATTTTGGTGATATTTAAGTAGACAAGTCAAAATTTCAAACCCCATCTTATTGTGTAGGGTACCTGGCCTTCTCTGATGTAATCAGAGTTAGATTTGATTCAGTGATTTTATAAAAAACAGCTAGGAAGCACAATTTAGCAGTGGGTTGCAGAGAAAAAAAATATGCTGGCAAAAAAAATCCAATTGAGTGATTAAACAGCTCTTCATTTCCTGGCTTTATTTTTATGCTAACAAATTTGTTCTCTGAAAAGTGTGCACAAAGCCAAGTCTCTGATTAACACCTTTGTAGGGATGGTTTTTCACCTATTACTAAATTAAACTTGCTTCATTGGAAAGGCAGCAAGATGCATCCTCATTTCAATGTCTACTGAAATAATACAAGTTGACACCAGGAAACATTAACGCCACTGCATCCTTGCTGCTTTCTCATGTGGAAGTCTGTTTAATGCGAAAACAAGGTGATATCTAATTAGCACACAGGTAAGGAATTAAGAAAATCTTTATTTAAGGGTGAAGATGTTTCTCACAAAATCGTTGCCCCAATGCATCATTGAAATTCAAGCTGGAAAGATGATTTTAATATATCACTTGTACATTTTGTATTGCTCTTCTGGTGACAATGTAGTTTGTTTTTGTCAATTACCATTTTAATAATAGGGTAAAGAAAATTAAGTGGATTTTTGAAAGAAAACAATACTGTCAATATACTATTAAAACAAATTAAAATGGTAAAAGTTATTGTACTTTAAGTAAAAATAAAAGAGGCAAAATATCAATCCCAGTTTTGGATTACTTTAATTAACAAAAAAAATGCATATAGCAGAGGATAGTTTCAATCTGCCTACCTCTGGGTTGTGGGCCCAGCATGCTTCCATTGCTGTACTCTGCTGCACATGTAAGTGCAAGAGATCCTGAAGCACTCACTCATCATGGGAAAGTACCAATGTGTTTCTTCGTTGGTTGATGGAAGAAACATCTTACAAAAACTCTCCAGATTATTGACTTTTTAAAGTTTTTCTAGGAAACGTTTTAGATGAATGCTTATTAGCCTTTGTCAGTATTTACTTCTGCAAAGTGTCTCTGTGGCGCAATCAGTTAGTGTGTACGGCTACTAACCAAAAGGTTGGTGGTTCAATCCCACCCAGGGACGTAATTGACCTTGTGATCAGATTTTGGTGATCTTTAAGTAGACAAGTCAAAATTTCAAACCCCCTGTTATTGTGTAGGGTACCTGGCCTTCTCTGATGTAATCAGAGTTAGATTTGATTCAGTGATTTTATAAAAACAGCTAGGAAGCACAATTTAGCAGTGGGTTGCAGAGAAAAAGAAATATGCTGGCAAAAAAATTCAATTGAGTGATTAAACAGCTCTTCATTTTCTGGCTTTATTTTTATGCTAACAAATTTGTTCTCTGAAAAGTGTCCACAAAGCCAAGTCTCTGATTAACACCTTTGTAGGGATGGTTTTTCACCTATTACTAAATTAAACTTGCTTCATTGGAAAGGCAGCAAGATGCATCCTCATTTCAATGTCTACTGAAATAATACAGGTTGACACCAGGAAACATTAACGCCACTGCATCCTTGCTGCTTTCTCATGTGGAAGTCTGTTTAATGTGAAAACAAGGTGATATCTAATTAGCACACAGGTAAGGAATTAAGAAAATCTTTATTTAAGGGTGAAGATGTTTCTCACAAAATCGTTGCCCCAATGCATCATTGAAATTCAAGCTGGAAAGATGATTTTAATATATCACTTGTACATTTTGTATTGCTCTTCTGGTGACAATGTAGTTTGTTTTTGTCAATTACCATTTTAATAAAAGGGTAAAGAAAATTAAGTGGATTTTTGAAAGAAAACAATACTGTCAATATACTATTAAAACAAATTAAAATGGTAAAAGTTATTGTACTTTAAGTAAAAATAAAAGAGCAAAAATATCAATCCCAGTTTTGGATTACTTTAATTAACAAAAAAAATGCATATAGCAAAGGATAGTTTCAATCTGCCTATCTCTGGGTTATGGGCCCAGCATGCTTCCATTGCAGTACTCTGCTGCACATGTAAGTGCAAGAGATCCTGAAGCACTCACTCATCATGGGAAAGTACCAATGTGTTTCTTCATTGGTTGATGGAAGAAACATCTTACAAAAACTCTCCAGATTATTGACTTTTTAAAGTTTTTCGAGGAAACGTTCTTGATGAATGCATATTAGCCTTTGTCAGTATGTACTTTTTGCAAAGTGTCTCTGTGGTGCAATTGGTTAGTGTGTTCGGCTATTAACCAAAAGATTGGTGGTTCAATCCCACCAAGGAACTTAATTGACCTTGTGATCAGATTTTGGTGATATTTAAGTAGACAAGTCAAAATTTCAAACCCCATCTTATTGTGTAGGGTACCTGGCCTTCTCTGATGTAATCAGAGTTAGATTTGATTCAGTGATTTTATAAAAAACAGCTAGGAAGCACAATTTAGCAGTGGGTTGCAGAGAAAAAAATATGCTGGCAAAAAAAATCCAATTGAGTGATTAAACAGCTCTTCATTTTCTGGCTTTATTTTTATGCTAACAAATTTGTTCTCTGAAAAGTGTACACAAAGCCAAGTCTCTGATTAACACCTTTGTAGGGATGGTTTTTCACCTATTACTAAATTAAACTTGCTTCATTGGAAAGGCAGCAAGATGCATCCTCATTTCAATGTCTACTGAAATAATACAAGTTGACACCAGGAAACATTAACGCCACTGCATCCTTGCTGCTTTCTCATGTGGAAGTCTGTTTAATGCGAAAACAAGGTGATATCTAATTAGCACACAGGTAAGGAATTAAGAAAATCTTTATTTAAGGGTGAAGATGTTTCTCACAAAATCGTTGCCCCAATGCATCATTG